>NC_081558.1:124240550-124387258 GCF_022355385.1 Mustela nigripes | reverse complement strand
AGATATATAGAGGTTTGAGGATATCACACCAAATTCTTCTACTGAAGTCCTCATTTTCCTCATAGAAAATGCTAGATCCAGATCTCTGCCAAAAAGACATTTCTTCCCCATCTATACTCTCCTACCACTCCATTTCGTTAAGTAAAATAAAATTCTGTTTTATTCTTAATGTTGCCGGAAAAGAAAATTTTTTTGAAAACACTCAAAATGAGGAAGAGGTTGATTAGAAGAACAAGGAGTGGATGGTGTCACAAAAGGTGACAGAAGAGTGTCTCCTGAGCATCGTTATGTTCCAAAGAAACTGAGAGGAGACAGAGCCCAAAAGCATCCTTTGGATTTGGCTTCTAGTGAGCACTGACAATCGTTACCAGAGTGATTCAGGCAGAACCAAAGTCAGATTCACATTGGGTAAAAACTATGAACGATTCTTTCAGGTGCTTATCTAAGAATGGCTGAAGAAACATAGGCCAGCTGTCACATAGATCAAGAGAAGAATTAAAATCTGTGTTTGAAGCTACGGTGAAGGACACAGAGAAAAGGAGACCAATGAAAACTCAGGCCAAAAGAGAAGAATGGTAGAGCAGGTCTAGTCCTGGGAGAAAAGAAAGAGGCGCTAAGAACCAGAGCCCAGTGAGAGATCACTCTTGAGTAAAAGAGGCGCCTTGTCTTCTGGAGCTCAACCTGGTGATTCTCACCCAGGGAGCACATCAAAATCTCCTGAGAAGACTTTACAACTACCACACAACACACCTGGACACCCCCCGGCCCCCGCTAAACTATCACCTTCAAGGACAGGGAGTAGGTTAATAATTTTTTAAAGTTCCCATGTAATTCTGAGGTACACTGATGGGGAAAGAGGAGAAGGTGAGTTCAGAGGGAAACATATTCATGGGTGTAAGGGCAGAAAACTGAAGGAAGAGAGGATTCGAAGTTCAGTCAGCTTAGGAGGTAGGTCATACAGAGCAAGAACGCAGGAGGTGAGCAGAGCTGTGAAGTCTTAGAGTGGTCTCTGGGCATGGCTCAGAGCAAGGCATCTGGGAGCAGGAGGTGGGAGAAGCCATCATATGTAATGTCCAGGAGCGCCAATGAACACCATGGAATTGTTTCTCCCCAGTAGGGCTCAACCCTGCAGAGACCCAGTGAGAAGCAGATGGTCGGATGAATCTAAATGTGGGAGTTTCACAGGGAATTGGCATAAAAGAGTAAAGAAGCAATTTCATGTCAACCTCATAGGGCTGTTGGAAGAATTAAAGAATGCACTTAAACACAGCCCAGTGTCTCACAGAAAATGAGAGCTCAATAAATGCTAGCTGTTATTGTCACCACTGCTACTGTGTTGTTACTCATCTCTGAAACCAGGCAAAGTGGTCCCTGTTTCTTAGGGACCTACAAAATATAAGTCAGCAGTTATTCCTCAATTAATGGGAAAATCCACAAACTATGCGGGTACTTAAACCCTTAAAAAAGGGACGCTAATAACCATGTATTTCCATAGTTTTCCATTTACCCTTACTTTTGAATAGTCAGTGGTCGAGCATTCTTGTGATAGTGATTAAAGATAACTTGTACCACTGTTACCACCAATATGGCGGCACAAAAGATTTTAAAAATTGAATGGAAAACAATGCTGTCTTTACAAAGTCCATATGAGACTGTTTTAGGGTAAGATATTCGGAACCCACGTATTCCATTATTGCTGCCCCCAGCTCATTTTCAAAGGATCTGTGGAGGTGGTCAAAGACACAGGCAGAACAAAATTAAGGAAAAAAAGTGAAGCAATTTGGGGTGCCTGGGTGGCTCAGTGGGCCTTCGGCTTGGGTCATGATCCCAGGGTCCTGGAATATAGCCCCACATCGGGCTCTCTGCTTAAGCAGGGAGCCTGCTTCCTCCTCTCTCTCTCTGGCTGCCTCTCTGCCTACTTGTGATCTCTGTCTGTCAAATAAGTAAACAAAATCTTAAAAAAAAAAAATTTTTTTTTTTTTAAATGAAGCAATTAGTCTAAAAAAACCAAAGGGTAGGGAAATATATACTTGGTGCCCAATGGAAATGAATGGACATGCTAACAGGTCCCTTTTCTTGATGCCAGTGGTCTGTGTCAAATTTGGCATAACCATTCACAGTGTCCAGGAGTAAGGGAATATGCTGGGACCGCGGTTTCTGAAGTAGAAATATTTCTTCCTTTATGCACTGACTGACAAGAACACGGTGAACATCTACAATATCATCCTTATAGCAATACTTAGCTCATTAAAAGATATCATCCTTTCATCTTCAAAAACACTCTTAATTCCTGGAAAAGGAGACTGGTACCAGCATCAAAGCCTAGCTCTCCAGAATCCAGAATTGTGTTCTATATTGTTTATTAGTCCTTTTGGTTCCACAGTAGGCAGAATCACTTAGAAACATACCCAGTTCAAATCTCTTAATGTTTCTCCCTTTTGGAGGAAATAAATTCACACATTACACATGACTGATATGATCACTCCTCTACAAATGGAGTGTAATTTCCAACCTAGAATCCCTTACCAGAGAAAATCACCCAAACAAAAAATCATGAGAACATAACGAAATGTTCAGACAGGCAGTGTCTAAAAACCATCTACCCTTCCTCTGAAAGTTACTGAAAGATATGCTCCTTGACAATAAGGGATAAAACTAAGAAAGAGAGGAGATGGGATCCTGGAAAGATCCAACACAGAGCGGCAAAGGATGACGATGAAAGGGAAGCCCAGGATCAGGCCAAGGGCACAGGCATTACCACCCGGAACGATCAGAGGCCCCAGAAGAAATGACTCTAAGCGGATAGAAGGGTAGAATTCCTTCCTAAATATACGATGACCGGGGTTCATACACAGGGTGGGAGCATAGGGATCCGTTGGCCATCGATGAGTATGCAAGGCACCAACCATACAAGCAAGACTTTTGCATTATGAAAGGGAGGGAATTACTCCAGACATCCACTTCCGATGTGAAGAAACAATGGAAGCATAATAAGAAATTCATAAAAATGGCTACTTACAGGAGGCAGAAGGAAACGAATAGGTTAGGACAAGCATAGAAGTAAGACTTTTTCAAGTCTACCTTTTATGTTGTTTTAATTTATGAACCATGTGCATGTATTTCCTAATCAAAAATAAATGAAAAGAAATATTAAAAATGAACAAAGAAGGAGCGCGTGGGTGGCTCAGTGGGTTAAACCTCTGCCTTCAGCTCAGGTCATGATCTCACGGTCCTGGGATCGAGCCCCACATCAGGCTCTCTGCTCTGAGGGGAGCCTGCTTCCCCCTCTCCCTCTGCCTGACTCTCTGCCTACTTGTGATCCCTCTCCCTCTGTCAAATAAGTAAATAAAATCTTTTTTTTAAAAAATGAACAAAGAAAAAGGAAAGTTGATTCCCATTAAATGGATGGTCAGTGAGTGGCATTACACGTGCTAGTTTTTCATGGCACCAACTGTTGACTTTCTGGATCACACACATCTGCAGAGAATCAAAGGCAAAAGGTCACAAGACAGGGCTACAGCCTTGAAAATTAAATCAGTGTAGATAAAAGAAGTGGGGAGAAGCATTTCCAATTTATCAAAACATGAAATATAGCCATTTGTTTTCTCTACAAGTAGTATTGGCTATGTATCCATTGTAGGCCTATGTTCATGGATAGAAATCGGGTACCAAGTTGTTTTTCCTGGGGGCACTATTAGAGTTCTGGGCAGGATAAGTCTTTGTGAAGCTAGGCTGCTCTGCTCATCACAGGGGGTTTAGAACCCTTCAGCCTGCCCACCAAATGCCATTAGGACTCCCCACTCATTGTGACATCCCAGAATGCCCGTCCTGGCACCCTACATCTCCGAAAGCCTCTATTCCTGACTGAGAACCATGGTATGCAATAAGAAAAAAGAATTAAAATTAAAACTTGCCAGCTTTTTTCCCATCACTGCAGCTACTTTTCATCAGTTAATTAATTTAATGAATCTTCATAACACACGCGTTAAGACATCATGAGCAATCTGATCTGACAAATGTTTGACTGTTACCAAAAATAGTTGTGCCTTGAGTTAAAAAAAAAAAAAAAAAAACTAAAGAAAATCTGAGGACTCTAGAATCTCTGCCAGCTTTCAGTCAAACCTACTTTGCAGAGTGCACAGTTTAATTTTTTTTAAATTCATACATATTCTCTTATTGATTATGCTAATTAAATCTCTTAAGAGTCCTGTAAGCTTGGCAAGGGAAATATCATTTTCCCCATTTTCACAGGCAGGGAGTCTAAGGCTCAGAGTAGTTAAGTGATTTTTCCAAGCCCATAATTGACAGAACCTGGGGTAGAAACCAGAACTTTTGGTTGCCAGGCTGGCGGTTTTTTCCTCTCACTCTAGATAGTATTTCCTCTATGCCAAGCCAGTAACACATTGATTCAGTTCAAACCTTTAAGTCAATGATTATAAATTCGAAATGTAGCATCGCCTTTTTAAATAGTTAAGCCAGAGATAATGGTCCTCAGGACAGTGTGACTTGAAAATCAATAAAGCTGACTTTACAAGCCCACACACGTGGCAGAGGTGGGTGCAGCCGTTACTCCATTTTATAAGTGAGGAAACGGAGGTAGAGCAAGGGGTAAGCCCTGTGATAAAGGTCACACATTCATAAGAGTGGGATTTGAATGCAGGCAGTATAACCCCAAAGGGAAAACTTAAAATCAATTAAATTTTAAAATAAATCACAAGAAAAATTTAGAATTTAGACTGCTTTAGATAAGCAATGAAATGTTCTCTTTAGCTTTGTAAATAAATCAGTATCCCTCACTAAATTCGGTTGATTTGTGGAAGGGATTTCACAGTATAGAAAAAATCAGGCACAGGTGCCTGGCTGACTGGGTCCTTAGAGCATGTGACTCTTGATCATGGGGGTCCTGCGTTCGAGCCCCACACTGGGTATAGAGAATTCTTAAAAATAAAAAAAATTTAAAAAATTTTTTAAATATTTTATTTATTTGAGAAAGAAATAGAGAGAGAGTACAAGCAGGCAGAACAGCAGGTAGAGGGAGAAGCAGGCTCCCTGCTGAGCAGAGAGCCTGATCTGGGACTGGATCCCAGGACCCTGGGATCATGACCTGAGCCAAAGGTGGATGCTTAACCAACTGAGCTATCCAGGTGCCCTCAAAAATAAAAAAAATATTAAAGAAAAAAAAAAATAGAAACAGGGACACCTGGGTGGCTAAGTCAACATCCAACCCTTAATCTCAGGTCTTGATCTCAGGTTCATGAGTTCAAGCCCCATACCGCGCTCCATGTTGGGTGTAGAGCCTACTTTAAAACAAAAAAGAAAGCAAGCAAAAGAAATAATCACGCAGCTAGTCCTTTGTCAAATTAGCCAGTATTTTAACTACTCAAGTAGCAGGCAGTAAGCAAGTTATTGATTTTCTACTCCAATAATGCTTCTGTGAAAACAAAATAACTCCAAAATAATTAAATAAGACTCTTGGACATCTTATTTGGATGACATGAAGGACTTAAAATTTTTCTTCCCTAACACTATCAATGTATAGCTTGAGAAGACTAAATAAGTAAATGCACAAAGAATTCCTTAACACCAATTCAGCACAGGACTGCAACAAAAATAATGCAGAGGCAGTCAAGACAGCAGTCAAGAAAATAGATCCAGGGGGGCACCTGGGTGGCTCAGTGGGTTAAAGCCTCGCCTTCGGCTCAGGTCATGATCCCAGGGTCCTGGGATCGAGCCGCATCCAGCTCTCTGCTCAGCGAGGAGCCTGCTTCCTCCTCTCTCTCTGCCTACTTGTGAGCTCTCTCTCTGTCAAATAAATAAAATCTTAAAAAAAGAAGAAGAAGAAGAAGAAAAGAAAAGAAAAACAATAGGTCCCCTTAGTTGCAACAGCTTTAAAATAAAAATGCATAAGTTGAGTCCATTCTACTCCACTTAGTAAATTACAACGGTCATGGTGCATAACTAGCAGATGATGGGTTTTCTCCCCTACAATTTCTACAGAGCATCTCAGAATTCTAATTTTTAACTAAATTTAATCTCTTGAAATAAGAGTATGATACCTCACTAGGAAATACTACTTAAATTAGAAATTCGAAGTTGTCAGATAGTTTCACAAAAAGGGTCATGCTAGTGCCTAAAAGCCAAACCAGGTTGAGAGAAAGTGAGAAATTAAGGAAAAGCTCAAGCTATAGCTAAAGAAATCGTTTGCTTGACTTCTCAGAGGAACCAGAGCTCTATAGAGGTAAGAACCAAAGGGATGGAGAAAAGGCAGTCTGTAAAACTCTGTGTGACCTTAATTCTGTGATAATATCTGTTGGATGCCACAGTACAGGTTGACAAGTATATTTGGGTCTACAGTCCTAGGATTACCAACACACAACTGAGTTAATAACGGGGTACTCAGTGATCCATGACCAAAGAAGAGTTAGAAGAAAAAACACAGCATCTACTTGCTATTGATTCAGGGGTGGACCTTGCTGCCCCCACACATCCATTAATCGTAGAGCCTTACCCTGTCTTCCTAGATGACAGAAATCTGACGCCAGTGTGCATTCCAGGAGCTGTCTGGCAGGGCTCTGGAGCCAGATCAACGGGGAGTCGGGGCCTGAGAAGAACCCCGAGTTCAGCGGCATGCAGCAGACATGCCACATACCGAGAGCAAGCAAGGTCCAAAGGCTCTCCAGAAAAGGTGCCCCAAACTAGCACCCAGAGTAAGAGACTATGCTCCCATTTAACAGATGGCAAACAGAGGCACCCAGAAGTGTGACAGTCGTCAGTCTACTGGGTCAATACCGAACACCTGAGATAGCAAGCTTAGTGATTTGCGGACAAAGATCATTATAGATCCCCTGAGACTCCCGCTCAAGGAAGAGGGGGAAGAAGGCAGACGATGAGTGGAGGAGGCCCTTCCAGCCACGCTTAGTTTGGGGGTGGAAGTGGGGAGACTTCGAAGAGCACAGGAAGAGGCCCTTCCAGGAGTGGGCAGGAGAGGCAAGGTCAGGAGGAGTTAGAAGGGGATGGGGACTGGGAGGGTCTTCTCCACTGCTATTTAGTGGGGGAAAGGGGGAAGGAAAAGCAGAAAAAACTGTTAAGCTAAAGGAAGTGGGAGACAGAAGTAGAAGAGAACCAGGGTGGCTCTCACGGCAGTCGGCGTGGAAAGGGAGGAAGGTGGGCACGGGCAACGATGAGGATCTTGGCAGGACGGTCATAAAAAGAATGCAAGCATCAATCTAGTTGACCTTCAGTAGTGCTAAGATTCTATTAACTTTCCAGAATTATCTGCTCCAAATTTAGAAACTCTTTTTTGCTTGGGAAGCGAAAAGCGCCTTGTTGCTGTGGTCTACTTTCTCTCGTTTTAAATGGAGGGCGTTGGGGGACAGGTGACCACCCTTATGGAAATAACAATTTTCCTAGCACCTTGAATAGCCTGGGGGGCAAACACACCCCCTCCCTATTCTGCGCTGGCAGGGAAGGCAAGCAAGGAAGAGCAACTTACACCTCCGTTTTCCAGGGGAACACAAACATCCAAGAGTTTAATGTTTTTAACTTGAATCTAACAAGTGTTTGGAGGCTCTGGCTACAGGCTAGGTTTCCCCAAGTGTGCACAGGGAGACACCGGAATGTCTCCCTATGGAACACACGAGAATCGAAGAGCTGCGAGCTATGTCCATCCACCTCATCAGGCTCGTCTGAGCATCCCCCTCGACAGTCCAGAAAGGAGTCCAGGTGCCCCATGGCTGCTTCCTTCTCCAGTCCCTCCAGTAATTACGGTTCTGAGTCAGTTTTCCTAACCCACCCTGAGCGACACACCTTCTCTGAAGCACACACTCCGAGAGCACAAAGCCCATAAAAGGCTAAAGATAAAAGAGAAACTCGTAATAGCATGATGGGAATCATAACAAGATATAATTTCCATAAAAATCATCTCAGTGGCAGCTTCCTCTAAATAAAGGAGCGAAATAAACATAGCATCCCTCACGTTACGTTTATGTTCCGTACCTGGTGGAAATTCTATTTCTTCATTAAATAGAAGGGAGGAAAAAGTCTACATAGAGAACTAAACTACTACAGGAGGAATTTTCTTTTTCCCTTGTAAACGTGAATCATTTATTTATGGAAGCCTTAACTTTCTCACTTCATTTAATAAGGAAAGCTTCAGCTTCGATGAAGGGAAAAGACCACAGTGGCCATTGAGCCACTTAGGGAAGCTTTGGCAAGGGCGGGGACCAAGACGCATCCAGGAAGGCCCCTGCAATAAGGAGGCGTGGGTAGGGGCCGTCAAAGTCATTCTGCCACTCGAGACCCTTACTTGGCATCAGAAGACGGGCATTCTCTTCTCTTTGAACCAGAAGACTCCAGAAAGCAGGCAGATATGGATCAAACCCAAGCTCTGTCACTCATTAGCTGCCTCGGTGGTGTGACTTAATCTCCCTGAGCCTCAGGTCCTTTGATGGGTCCGATGAGAATGAGACCAGTACCTACCTCAGGGCGTCGTCGTGGGGAGGTGAAATGTTAATGGTTTTGGCTTGTACTACAGACACCAGACCTCTTCCACTTACCTCCTTGCTGGCTGAACCCCATGCCAGCAGAACAGCATGCTAAACATCTCTAAATTTCACTTTCCCCAGCTGCAAACTGATGAAGGCTAATATATGGGAAAGCATTAAATCGATGTAGCGATGTTAGGAAGTATTATTAGTAGCAACCAACACTCCTCCCTCAAAGCTGTATTTCATGGAACAAGAGTAAGAAGCATCTCTCGGGCAGTTTCTCCCCCACCTGCTTACCACTAAATGTTGATATACTTTTACATTAGTATGCCCTGAGGGGGATTAAACTGTGCTTTATGGTTATTTTCATTTTCATTTTGTGCATTTAATTAATGCTTTTATTTCCATGCCCGTACTCTGGGGTAAAATTTGAGAAAACCAGAATTTGAAATGCTAAAGACAAATATTAGCAGTAAGCAACCTGATTTTTACTTCTCCTTGCACCCACAATCCAAAAGGGATATTTAGAAAACATACAGGATTTAAAAAATATATATATCATTGAGGCAAAAGGAATATGAGTTCTCCTGGGGTGAAATGTGCCTTCGAACCCTCAGTGCCTAGCAAAGCGCCCAGTACTTTCTCGATCTGGAGAAACAACACAACTTCAATCTACCATCACCCATTAATGAGAAGAAAAAGTTAAAAACTCAATCTGAAAGGCATTAATATCCTTCTACTGGTAGGTATTTCCACTGAGTAAATAAGAGGGCCATCTGTAGACTATAGATGTACATGGCCTTCAACTCTGAACTGTTTAAAATACACAGACCTTAACCCCCATTACCTGTCTTGTTGAGAAGATAACCTTGATGGACAGGCAACACCTGGGATCAAACCCCATCCTACCTCTTCTACACAACACACCTGCCTCGTGGCTTTCAAAGAAACCACCAGAGCACCCAGTCACTCTGAACTGACTTCTCATTCAGGATGCCAAATGGTAAGTAATCATAATCAAAACCAAAAGTTCTGAACTTTTCTCTCTCTCTCCATTCTTAATACAAGTACCATTTTTTTTTTCCTAAAGGCTAATGATTTTTCCTCTCTCCTTTCGGCCAATTTCTAGGTTCTCCCCACCTGCCTCAGTGTTTCTTCTGGCCAGTACAACTCTAGCTTTGCAGGGCTATGATGCCCGAAGAATGAAAATTTATATTTACAATTTTGTAACAAACAAGAAAGGCAAAGTTAAAATAGAGAGAAATTAGAAGCCTGGTGAGAGCAGCAACTTATACAGGGCTCTTTGGTCCACCAGAAATCTTAAAAGTACCCCAGAAACATCTATCTAAAGAGGTCCCCAGCATCCGGCTTTAGAAATATACAATTCTGGACTGTGAAATCATCTTCTCTGCCCTGACAGTGAAGAATAAAACATCTCCTTACTCTGGTTTTCTGATGCTGGATAACCAACCACTTCAAAACTCAATGGCTCAAAATCACATCTTTTTCATGGTTCTAGGGGCTCGCTTCCCATCTGAAGCTGGAATCACCTGAAGGCTTTTCTTCACACGTCTGACACCTTGCTGGGATCACTGGTTGGCATCCCTTGCTCCAAACAACCTCTCCAACCAAGTGTCTTGAGCTTCCTCCCAGCATGGCGGTCTCAGAGTCATCAGACTTCTTACCCGGCAGCTGGCTTCTCCCAGGGCAGGTGTTCTGATACACAGGAAATGAAGGCTGCAGGCTCTTCACACCTCTGCCCAGAAAACTGGCACAGAGTCACTTCGGCCACTTTATCCAACAAAGCAGTCAACAGACCCATACAGATTGAAAGAGAAGGAGGGACAAACCCCAGCTCTCAAGAGAAGATCCGAGTTTGAAGACGGGCATTAACACCCTGTGCTCAGATAGCCTTGCCTGGTCTAGGTCACAAACGTAGGGTGATGACAGACTGAGACCCACTGGATCAGACTTGCACACATGTAGACACTCACTCCCACGGGACATCATCATCTAAGTGCTGGGAGATAAAGCCACTGGTCAACTGTGCCGGTTAGCTATTTACAGTGCTTTCATTTCAGTGCGGGTCACCAAGGTTGGAGAAGTGATTCTAAAGAAAGAATACAAGAGTTTTCTTTGATCACTAACAACCATCAAATTTACATATTTACTGCATGTGTTTTTTTTTTTTAAAGATTTTATTTATTTATTTGACAGAGAGAAATCACAAGTGGATGGAGAGGCAGGCAGAGAGAGAGAGAGAGGGAAGCAGGCTCCCCACTCAGCAGAGAGCCCGACGCGGGACTCGATCCAGGACCCCGAGATCATGACCTGAGCCGAAGGCAGCGGCTTAACCCACTGAGCCACCCAGGTGCCCTACTGCATGTGTTTTAAAGTCTTCTGAGCTTAAGAAACAAATAACAAAAAAAAAAAAAAAAAAAAACAAACACCACTAGTAATTTCATGGAGATGCAATAGGCTGAACTTCAAATTTTGATCATTGTAAGATCACCCTCATCTTCTCGTACTGGTCCTCTAAGTGCAAATGAATGGATACCTAATCAGTTACTGGACAAACAAATTTTCAGGACGTTAGCAATGTAAACCTGAGCATGAGTTCCTCTTGTGAATATTCATCTAGATAAGCCTCCTAACTTCTGGTTATTTTTAATTAGACCCAGAAATCAATCCTACTAATACTGGAGACAATATCTCTATATAAAACTGCTCATTAAAGCCAGGCAAGAGAAAAGTAACTCCTGCAAAGGCCAACTGAGTAATTACACCAAAGCTTATCCCCACCAGTGACTCGTTAATGAATATCTCTGGCATTCTAGGCCCTAGAAGAACACACAAAGGACAAGGCAAGGAGTTTTCAGTTTTTGATGACTATTAAGTCCCGTGGGAGTTGGTTCTTTGAATCCTTTGTCTTCCCCCTTCCTGATAACTGCAACCAAGTAGGTGGCTTTCTTGCCCTGCTTCTCTGGTTTTATAACCGCCTATTTCAAATGTGTTGAGTGACTTCTTCGGAACTCTCAAACCATCAATTACTTGAGTTCATCCTTGCCCCACACAGTCAAAATAAGGTAGGGCAGCTCCAATAACTCCTCAGTGCAGGGAAAGGCAGCTCTTCCCTGGTGGGGACCAGGCGAGGGGGACGGTGAGGCAACATCACCGCCTTCTTCTTTCATTCACGTCAGGTGGCCAGAGTAGAGCACGGAACACCAGCTCATGGTGACTGGGACGGGCATGGAGGAGAGGGTGGGTAGTATCAACATGGAAACCCGGTTAAGAAAATCCCAGGGAAGAAGAGATAATTAGAGATTTCCGATCAACACACACAAACTGGAATGAATTTTCAAAGACGTTCTCTTTGCGTGTGTGCGAGAACTTAAGCCTTTTTCTGAGTACCAGAAAAGGTATGGCCAACAGAAGGATTTGGCGTAGAAAATAAGAAGAAAATTAATCCTGAAAGAGCTATTCATCGAGCCCTTTTAATATGCCAGGTAGATACTACGACTAATCCCACTTCACACTTGAGGAACATGGGGCACAAACTATACCTTTAATAACCTGCCCAGGAGCACTTAGCAAGCCAGGGGGCAGAGCTGGCCAGCAGTTAAGGTCATACTCTTAACTACCACTAGTATCAAAGAAGAAACGGGGTTTATCTGACTAGACAAGACTAGTTTCTAATCCCAACTCCACCATCACTGTGCTAATTATGTGACTTTAATTGTTAACCTCTCTGAGCCTCAGTTTCCCCACCAACAAAAGGGAGATACCACTTCATTCTTCCAAATGCTGTGAATTCCCAGAACATAGTTGGTTTTCAATAAATGATAGCTATTCTTATTAAGCAGGCCAGAGGGAAAATGGTCCAGTTAACAAAAATAAACCACAAAAACGAGAAGGAAACCTGGAAGCGTTAAGAACATGAACACCCCATGCAGAGCTCCTCAGGAAAACCATACCTTGGAGAGGGCTCCCTCTCTGCAGCCTTGAGCCTCTCCTCACACGGAGACTGGACACAGTCTTGAGAGAGCATGTATAGTCTGTGTTCATGACTCAAGGAATTTATACAGATTTTCCTTTTCCTTTGACTTATTGATACATAAATATATAATATACAACATACAAAAAGATGCTTTTACTCCTAACCAACTTTTTCCAACTCCAACAGTTCCTTACATCTGATTCTAAATTAAGTCCTCTTCAGTCACTGGTTAAATCTCACTGGCTTCAGAGCCACTGAGGGAACTTTAATGCTAATAGAACAAAACCCAGTCCCTGCGGTCTGGCCTCCTCTACCTCACAGCAGAGAGTCAGACTTCCATTCACACCCTTTCTCCCCTCGTGCCTCATCTGGAACTCCCCATCAGGGAAGGACAAGGCCCCCTCAGCCCGCTTGTCCCTGGACATAGCTGGCCTGCTCGTTCCCCTCTGGCTCTTTGCCCCGTTTCCCTTAGAACCAGCTCCTCTCCTCTCTTCCTGTTCAAATCCCTTCCACCTCTGAACGCCCCACGACAGGGCGTCCTCTTCCAACAAAACTCCTGATATGGATGGAATGTTGGAGCCTCCTCTACAACCTGTATGTTGACATTCTAACACCCAAGGTGACAGCAGTAGAAAGTGGGCCTTTGGGAAGTGATTACATCATGGGAGTGAGCCTCATTAATGGGATTAGTGCCCTTCTTTTTCAAAGGATCCCAAAGAGCTTCCTTGCCTCTTTCACCATGTGAAGATGCTATAAGTCTGTGACCCAGAAAAGGGCCCTTACCCAACCATGTCAGCATCCTGACTTCAGAGTAATAAATTTCTGTTGTTTATAAGCTGCCCAGCCTATAATACTTCGTTATAGCAGCCCAAACAGACTCAGACATGCATCCCGTAAGCAGTCCAGCCCCGAGTAAATCATTCCCTTCTCCCTCTAAATTCCTACCACGTATTAGCCTTTCTTCTCTCCATCGCATGTATGCATGGTTCCATATTGGTATGTAACTTCCCTCGGAGACAACTCTTCTCTCTCCAATGATACCGTAAGCCACTTGAAAGAACATGTATGATTTAGAATGCAGGTTTGTAGGTAGGAAATCCAAAGTCAGACCCCAGCTCTGCAATTTTCTAGCTATTTGACCTTGAGCAAGCTATTGAACCTCTCTAAATGGTATTTTCCCCTCCCATAAGATAGGATAATAATATTACTTACCACCTCTGATTTGAGGGAGGATTCATGCAGGCACATGTAAGTGCTTAATAATGTCAGCTATAATTATTACCAACACCCATTTTTCATACACTTTCCTGCCCCCCACAGCACCAACTAGCTAATCTATTGATCTACCTACCTTCCCTTCCTTTCATCTTTCCATTTACCTGTGTAAGACACTCAATGACTCTTTGCCTACTGCCTAATTTAGATGCACCCATCCTTCTCACGTTTCCATTTCTCCCAGAAGCACAAAGCTGTTTCCAGTTTATTAATCTGGCATTGAAACTCAAGAAGATGCTCCAGATAGGATCTCACACAGAGCTCGCTGATTTCCAGGAGGCTGAAATGGGAGTGAAAAGTGGTCATTTCCTTCGTTCAGATATGCTGGTTTGAAGAACAGCTGAATAATTCATTACCTCCTTTAAAGTGCATTGATCAGATTCTACTCTTCGAGAAGCATTTTACCTTGAAGTAAACTATTTTTCATTCTCCTTTCAAATGAGAGGTAGATAACACACTGCCTCTATTTAACGAAACTATAATAAAGGTCTCAATGATAATGGTCCCTTAGATTTGCAGAGTGTATCAAGTTGATAAAGCACACTCGTATCTGTCATCCCATTCCATCCTTCCAGCTGTCCCAGCCCACAACCAGAGGGCTTCTCTCAGTGTGATAAATGGGAATGCTCAGGAATGTTCAAGAGCTTTCCCACATGCCAGTTTGCTGGCTCAAGTCTTCCAACTCCTGATTCAGTGCTCCCTTCACAGCACTACGGGACTCAGAACTATCTGCACATCTTTACAAAAAGATACCCACTTGGAAAGAGTGGAAACCATGGCTAACTTATCTTTTGGTTCAAGTACTTGTGTTATCACCTTGGAGATTATGAATGCAAAGCAAGAATGTCAAATGGTATTTAATGCAGTTCAATACCACATGAGGCTAAGTGGGAGTCCTCAGCGGAAAGTCTATTTTAATGCTAGCCATTGTCAGGGCCTTTCATACTTGTTTTCCTAGCAGTAACACGGGAGTATAGAGCTCCAGCCTCCAGGGATTTCCTGTTCCGATTGTCAGGGTGGACCACAACGGGCTACTCTTTCCATGTCTGGTGCTCTGCCAGGCCCCCCTCACTCATTGCCCTCCAGCAGACCAACCAGCTCCCTGGCTCCCTGGCTCAGGGGGCCATTCAGGGGCTAGTCCCACCTGCAGCGTGCCCCCTGACCTCATTCACAACTTTGCCCAGTCACCTCAGACAGGCTTTCCGCCCACCTCATCTCATTCCTGTTCCCCCCATCCACGCCCCCAGGCACCACTTCCCTACTGCTCCGTCATGGTACTTCTCACTACCTGACATTTTACAGCCTTTTCATCTCTCTGTTTATGACTGGTCTCCCCACTAGAACGTAAGCCCGGCGAAGGGCTTTGAAGAGCTCACGGCTACACCACCAGTACTTAAAATCAGGCCTGACCACAGGAAACTCCCAATAAATAATTGTTGAATAAGGGAACACGGCCCACACATTTCCCGGTTTAGAATCTCTACTTCTTCCAGTGTGAAAAGATCCTTACAGATGAAACTGAAAGAACAAAAACAAATCTTGCAACTAGGACAAAAGCAAAGAAAATTAGCTCCATGGAAGGAACTCGGAACATGTGGGCAGAAACCCTGGGACCAGAGCAACCACGACTGCAACTAGGTGACATCACTAGAGCAGTTGGTAAGAACAGATTGGCGACCAACACTCCTCTCCCATCCCAACCAACTGGTGTCTAGTGGCCTCAGGTAAGTCCATCAAATGCCTCAGGCTGTTCCTTCTGCAAAGATGTCCAAGTTGTTTCTTGGATTGTGCACGTATGGCAGTAACCGGCACCCAGCATGTGGGAGTAACCCACATGTGATGGCACCATCACGCCCTTCCGTCTGAGGTGATAACCATGCAACGTCGTCATGAAGTATTCTTGCTGAAAATATTTAACCTGAAGGTAATAACGAGAGAATCATCACATGCCCAGAATGTGGGATATCCTACTGGGCAACCGGCCAGGAATCCAAAAAAGTTAATGTCAAGAAGGGGAGCTAAAAAGAAAAAAGAAAAAAGAAAAAAGACAGGACTAGATTAAACAAACAAACAAATAAAAATAAATCAATATAAATCAATAACTAGGTTGGATCCCGGGGATGGGAAAACAGCTATAAAATTAAGAAACCAGAAAAACTGAATACGGACTACATAGTTTACCAAAGCCCCATCAGCTATACCCATTTACTCCGTATTATTGAAAGCCAAGACCCAATTTGTCATTAGTCACCCCTACAGGGAATCATTCTGCATTTTCCGCCGACATCATATCCTCCAGTTGCATACGTCTGGTCACAATAAAATCTATATCCCGAGTTCAACAGGGCTTAGCCTCCATGGAGCATCTTTAATGCTAACTGGAGGAAACAGTTTTTGTAAATCCTTATTTACAAGATTATTATGAAAACTCTATTTCCTAAGCCTGCCTTTTGCATTTCTACTATTCTTTCTATATAGCTCGCTACCCCTTCCCTCTCTCTCCCTTTGCAGCAGGGGGAGGGTGCCTAGTAACGTTTATTAAAGTTCTTATAAAGTCTTACTTCAGCCACTTAATTGTAAATTCCTTGAGAGTAGAAATGATACCTCTTTATTCTTTCCATTCCTCATGGCAAACACAATGTCTCACATAGAGTACACAGCTCATAAGTTGTTGCTGAATTCTAAAAGTCATTATACTTTAATTTAGTACACGTAATGACTCTTTATTGGCTTGAATTTTTAAATGACCCTGACTCTCTGTACAACAAAATGGACCAAGGAACTAAAACATTTCCCAGATTTTGCAACTTTTATTCAATTACCAAGGCTCTTAAACATCTCGTGAAATATTTAACAATAAAGCTACTACTCTTCACATCTCAAGAAATATTTTGAAGAAATTAGAAAATCAAGACATTCTTTCCAGGTATAAAGAAAAATTCAATAAGTGATTCAATAAGTCAGTATCACACCTTCTTTCAAAATGAGATGGCATGAAGAGCATTTAGTAAGATCTTCTGAATACCCTTATCCACTAGAAAAAGTCATGTTTCACTCAAATAACCCTCACATCGTGATTTCCCCACGTTTCTGCATCTCTGTCAACCACGTCTTCACTTACTCTCTTCAATGTGAAATTTTACATTTTCTTATTTCCTTAGTACCTTAGTACCTTAGTTAGTACCTTATTACCTTAGTACTTGAATTGATGCCTGTAATGTGGAAGGTATTCTAACATTTAAAAATCATTTAACTTTCTGCTTTTCAGCTCACACCTTGCTTTTTTAATTTCCATTTCCATTTGCGAATCTTGACATTTGTCAATGTCCTGGATCATCGGGCTCTGCGACATTCACAGTCTACCTTATGGAAATCAGACAGCCTGGTGCACTTCAACAATCACATTTCTTTTACACTCGCTGACACTCATTCTCTGACAATCTCTGAGACCAATACCTCCATGGGAGCCTCAGGTTGTCTTGCAAGACATGCTCTCTCTAAGGCCACGGAGCATATCCCGAAGAATTACCATGACCTAGTTCTAGAATGTCACTCCACATAGATTTCAGCCAGCGGCAAACAATATATGAAACATCTTTACTTTAGCAACTGTGTCCGATTTCTAAGAACCACTCCCTCTTTGAGAGGTTAACCAGAGGAAGTCACCCCCTTGGAGAAAAAGAGACCATGTGTTTGGTCCCCATCCCACTACCTGGCTGCACCATCCAAGACGTGTGTCTGTCTCTGAGCTTTAGTTTCCCTGTCTTTAAAATAAAGCAGTTATACTAGGTCAACACTCGCTTGCCTTCCACTTCTAAGATTCTATAATTCCACTGAGTGTTCCTATGTGGGACAGAGGACAAACAGGATTATCAAATGTAAAAAAAAAAAAAAAAAAAAAAAAAAGGCATAAACCTTTGGGTAGCCCTTCTGTATTTTGCTACCTCAAAGTATGGTGGGCACTCGGACAACTTCCACAAGGATCTGTAAAACCTCAGAGATTACAACATGGCCCAAACCAAAGCCACAACAGTTGCCTTCTTCGGTCTCTACCCAAGAGAAATAAAAACGTGTCCACACAAGACTTGCACACAAATGTTCACAGCAGCATTATTCATACTAACCAAAAAATGAAAATAACAAAAATGTCCATCAACTAATGAATGGATTTAAAAACAAAAACAGGGGCACCTGGGTGGCTCAGTGGGTTAAGCCTCTGCCTTCGGCTCAGGTCTTGATCCCAGGGTCCTGGGATCGAGCCCCGCATCGGGCTCTCTGCTCAGCAGGGAGCCTGCTTCCTCCTCTCTCTCTGCCTGCCTTTCTGCCTACTTGTGATCTCTGTCTGTCAAATAAATAAATAAAATCTTTTAAAAAACAACAACAAAAAAAAAACCAAAACAAAAACAATGGCACATCCATACAATGGTACATTATTCAAAAAAACTGGAATATTCCTAACCGCCACAACACGGATGACTCTTGCAACTATTAGGCTGAGCGAGAGAAGCCAATCACATGTGTTATGCAAGCTGATTTCTGAGGCTCAGTTCCCCTCAGAGCCCAGAGCACAGAACCCTGCACCCTGAGCTGAGAGGTCAGAGTTCTGGTCCTAACTCCACCACTGCACAGCCGTGAGTCTAAACCACTTCAGCCCTTGGTGCTTCTGTTTCCGTCACTAAAATAGGCAGGGCCTAGCCTAGACATTTAACTAAATTTCTCCATCACTTAAAACCGAAAAATGCTTACACTCAGTACACATAGATTTTTCCCAGCTTTACTGATACAAGTGACATAGAACATTGTGTAAGTTTAAGGTGGACAACATGACAATTTGATTATATGTAAAATTGAGAAATGGCAATAAAGTTATTTAACATATCCATCTCTAGTTGCACATAGAGTGTGAATGACAGAGACAGTTCTCAGTACAAATTAATAAACTAGTACAATGTTCCATACAAGGTGCAGATCACACACCCCCCACCCCGTACCTACCCACCTGTGCACACATGCACGCACACACACACACACACACACACACACACAACCCAGGACACAAAAAGTGAGGTCCCTGGCAGACGTGACCCATTATGGTAAATACACCCATGTGAGAAGTGTCCTCCAGGGAGACAGCCTACCAACCTATCCTCTAGAAAACACACATTTCTTTCCACGGCCCTTGTATGGTACTGCACGTAAAATAATACTATAGTTCAACTTTGATGCATATTTTTCCTCTGAGGTCATACTATTATCGGCCTTTTGGGTATCCATGATTGTACACCACCAACACACACACACTTTTATACATAGTATTCAGCTTCACACATCGTTTCTAATTGGGCCATTTACTTCTGTGAATTAGTAAACCAGACTGGAAACATGAAGATAATATTTATATGGTTTTTAAAAACTAGCAAAGTGGTGTTTGCTTTAACTCAATAACTTAGTGTTTTTTTAACTCTACTTTCTCAAAACACCTTTTGCTTTACTACTTTTTTAAGAACTGCTATCAGAAAATGGGAAAATAAACTTATTTTGGCAATTATACAGTCATCAAACATTAACACGGGGTTGGGAAAAATGGGGGAAGGGGACTTACGAAATGAACAAGTCATGGGAATAAAAGGCACAGCAAAGAGAATATAGTCAATGGCATTGCAATAGTACTGTGTGGGGACAGATGGTAGTTACACTTGTGGTGAGCACAGCATAGCATAGCATAAGGTATAAACTTGTGGAATCATTATGTTGTACACCTGAAACTAATGTATGTTGTACACCTGAAACTAATATATTATTGTGTGTCAGGTATACTAAAAAAAAAAAATAACATGTATAGAAGTTGTACTATGCACTCAGATACAAAGATGAAGAAATAATATGGGGCCCTAGTTAGCCTTAGCACTTTAAAGTGTCCAGTGAAGCCATAGTAAAAAATAATAATAATAATAATAATAATTTTTAAAAATTATTTTCAGCTTCATTGAAATATAATTCACATATAAAACTGTGTAAGTTTAAGGCATACTTAATGTCAATTTTGATACACTTACATATTGTAAATGATGACTGCTGTAGCATTAGCTAACACCTCCATCCAGTCAAATAATTACCATTTCTTTTTCGAGGTAAGAACATTCAAGATCTACTCTCTTTAACAATTTTCAAGTATATAATACATTATTGCTAACTATAAGCACAGTGCTGTGCATTTGTTCCCAGAACTTCCTCATTTTCTCAGTGGAAGTCTATACACTTTAACCAACATCTCCTTTCCCCCAGCCCTGGCCCCTGAAAAAAAATTTTTTTAATCAACTAAATTAATTCTCCTTATTGATATAAAAGAGTGAGTTCTCATTAATGTTCTAATACCTCCCAGATGGGTCAACTGAGCAGCTAAAATCTTCGGGAGCTTAGAAACTTCCTCTGCACAAATGAGAAGGCAGAACAAAAGGTCTATCACACTCCTTCTCCAGTGAAAATATGTGCTTCCGGTTGTCATTTTAAGCAAGGTTGAACTTTTGCTCAGTTTTTATAAGGTTCCAGGGCTAAAGCTAAAGATATTTTAGTCAATGTGCAAATCAGTCAATGTGTAGCACTGTGTCAATATGTGAATAGTTACTTATTGTTATATAAACCTATACCCAAGTTACTAAATAGAGGAAATGACTACATTCACCTAGACCATTTAAAACCAAATTCTTTACATTAAAAAAATAATCTGAATTCATATCGGTATATTAAGCACTCCCATTCAAGTTACACATGATTAATTTGTGTGCTTCAGAAAAAAAGCAATGAAATCAATACCTATTTTTAATATTCATATATTAATTTCAAAAACCACAATTTAAGCAACCCAACATACATTAAAACATGGGTATGCAAACTAATAATTCTTCTCAGATATCTGTTATAGTAATGTTATAAATAGTAACACTAATTCACACTAACATATATGCCAACTTTTTAGCACCTCTTTGGCTAAATAGAGAAGTATGCATAATTTGACTATCTACCAATTCTAATTTTAAGAAATTATATTTACCACTCATGCTATATATTTATTACCCTTACCTACATAGTGTTTATCCTAAATTCTATGCAGAAGACAACCTATGGTTATTTTTTCCCATATTTAAAGAAAAGGTTTAATATGAACAATATGGGTTCTAATTAATTTTAAAAAAAAGGGAAGAAATAACAGCAACATGTATGTAAAGTGCACCTTTTTTTTCCAACATCAAAGTCATCTTGGAATACATACAAAACTATTTTAAGCAGGAATGAGTTTTACTGAGGTCTACCTTGCTTCAAATCTCTGCCCATTTTGACTAGAGCTCCATCTGCTCTAGACCCTTCTAATCCTCCTCCCCCTCTTAGTAGCTGACCAATACCCCTTCTCAGCACACCCTGCCATGTTAACCCTTCCCTGCTTTCCTTATAAGGCCACAGATTCCTCAACTCCAGCCACAGGTACCAGTGACTGAGAAGGGGCAGAGGTTAAGGTCACTGGATTTGGAGAGGCAATGAAAAGCAAGAGCCAGGTGTGGAATGGCCTTCTACCTGGGCCAATAATTACAGTCAAGAATGATGAAGACAGGTGCAGCCACTAGGGAAAACAGTATGGAGGTTTCTTAGAAAAATTAAAACTAGAACTACCCTATGATCCAGCAATTCCATTTCTGGGTATTTATCCAAAAAGAATGAAAGAGGGACGCCTGGGTGGTTCAGTTGGTTAAGCATCTGCCTTCAACTCCGGTCATGATCCCAACGTCCTGGGATCAAGCCCCAGCATGGGGAAATCTCTGCTCAGCAGGGAGCTTGCTTCTCTTTCTCCCTCTGCCCCTCCCCCTACTTGTGCTCACTCTGTCAAATAAATAAATAATAAATAATTTTTTTAAAAAAAGAAAGAAAGAAAACACTAACTTAAAAAGATTTTGTACCACCTTGTTCACTGCAAGATTACTTACAGTAGATCAAGATACAGAAACAGCTTAAATGGGTGCATGAGAAAAATCCTCCCTGATTTCTAGCATTAATCCATCTGCTTTTGATCCCCTTTTCTTAATCAAGTATAGTAGAGGGCCTCCGTAATCTAAGAGTAGGGACCAGCTGACTAAGCTTTTGAAAGCTTATAAACCTTCCCATTACTCAGCTTCCTTAGCTGTAAAATGGAATGGAACGTCCACGGTTCAAAGCAGTTGTAAGACTTAACTACGATACCAGATTACAGTAGCTGCCACAGAGCCAGGTGCTTAACATCTAGCAGCGATTACTGTTACCCTCTAAGGCCTGTCTCCCTCAATGACCAAGCACACTTTCTCTCACATTAATTAAAGATTCCATTTACAGCCCACTTCTGAGAGCCCTTCTAGCCCTGGGAATGCAGCCATGAACCAAACCAAGGGAAAACCTTGCCCTTATGGGGTTTACAGCCTAGCAGGTAGAGAAAGATGGGCAATAAATAAAACAGAGAAGTAAATTATATAATGTGAGAAGATGCTAAGTTCTACAGAGTTGTAATTTATGAAAGCATGTCCTGGTAGGCCTCACTTAAAGATGACATGTGTGTAAGCAAAGACCTGAAGGGAACAAGTGGTCAAGCAGATGTCAGGAGCTGAGTGGTCCTCAGACAGCCGAGGCAGGAGCTTTCTGGACCGTCCGAGGAATAGCAAAAAGGCTGGTGTGGCTAAAACCTGTGAGCAGGGCAAGACCAGTAGTTGAAGGCAGAACAATGAAGGGAAGAGGGCAGGAGGGGGGCACATCAGGCCTGACAGGGCCTTGAAGGCCATTAAAAGAAATTCAGCATTTACTCTGAGTGAGTAGAAGCGTAGAAGACCCTGGTAAAAATCTGTACAGTGGCATGATCCAACTGAACCTTTGCTAGGATCACTCTGAATACCGTTGAGGACAGGCTCAAGGTCAAGGAAGGAAGAGAAAGACCAGTAAGGAGACTATTTCAGTAATTCAGGAGAATGATTAGCGTGCCTGGTTGATGTCAATAAAGGTGAGAAGTCGTTGGACCCTGGATCTATTTTTGAAGGGAAGGTAATACCCAAAGGATTTTCTGATGGATCCAATGCATGCTGCAGGAAAAGGGAGGGGCCAAAGATGACTCTCAAGGATTTTGTCTCCAGCAACTAGAAGAACCCAGTGGTCCTCTATTGGGCCATGCCTTTATCTCTCCTGGACCATTGCTTCCTGCCCACTAACAGCCCAAAGGTCTTCCTTGCTCTAAGAGAAAAGAAAGCGTATCAGCTTTCTGCTGTCCTAATCTCTCCAAATGCTTGACACTAAATTTCCTTGCAAAATTTCTCTGGAACCACTGCCTTTACCTCCTCGCCCCTACAACAGACACCTCCCCCTCCCTTTCAAAGAACAATTCTGCAGGGCCATGAGGACATTCCAATCATCCAGCCCAGCCTCTGGAATTCTCTACTGTAGTGTACCCTTCTTGCTACACTGTAGCATTTGGCACAGCCTAAATACCTCCTTCCTCAAATTCTGGCCTTGGTGGAAAGATACGGTTTCCTGACTTACTGTAACAATTGTGATCATTCCTTCCACCGTCTCCTTTCTCCTTCACTCTCCCCTTCATTTCTGCTCTCCAGTATCACATCCTCTAAATTCCTCCGTGTCCCTCTGAAGCTCACAGCCATTCTGACTGTTCCCTACATGGGGTCCCTAGCCACCGGCTCAGCGTGTGTAACATTGTTGATTGCACAAGTGAGCCAATCAATCCGTCCATCAATCACCACGTCTCTATTTAGTTCTCACCTGTTTCCCAGGCTCCTGCTCTGTTATTGCAGCCATGAGCTGCACATTCCTGCTAAGTTCTCTGAGGCTAAAAGAAACACTCCGTTTTAATGACGCCTCCACAAAGCGAGCGACTTCACTCTGAATACCGTATTTATTTTATATTTAAGGATGCAACGATCCCTGTACGAAAAACTTTTATTTCCTCAAGACTGAAATTTCTGCACGAGCCTCCCTTTTGCCCTCTTTAATTCTTTTTACAATGCTACCCACTTAATTTTCTAAAACACTAGTTTGATCATGCCATTCATTTAATCAATAATATTTATTGTCTCCACATTGCCTTCAGCAGTTGAGAGACAGAGGGAAACAATCAAGAGAGACACAGAGAGAGAAGGAGAAAAAAAGGAAGGAAGGAGAGAGAGCAAGAGAATATTAGCTAGGCTTGATTCTGTGTTTGTTTTGTTTTTTCTTTTCTCTTAAGTAAATTTTCTTCTTTTTTGCAGCCCCCCTCTTGCACACCAGTTTTATTCCAAGCTGTTCCTCAGGACTGATTTTTAGATATATTTTCTCTTCCTAAATTCTGACATACTCTATCTAGCCCCTTGACTAGCCAAAGTATAATACAAGCCCTTCACTATATATTAGATTTTTTAAAAGTCTCATCTGTATCAACCTCTCCAATCTTAGTCCCTCCAAATGTCCGCCAAAAACCCTTTCCTCCTTCAGATGGTCTCTGCACCCCTCCAACAAGCCATACACACTGCTGCTCTCATAGTTCCCTGCCTGGTTGTTTTCTCCTCCAGCTTCTCTTGGTACCCTGTACTACGCCTCAGTGTCCTGCTCAAATCCTACGCTGCCCAGGTGCTGTACACACATATCCCAGCCCAGAGCGGCTTACAGCATTCCTGCCTTAGAATTTACAGTGCTTGCCACTCCTGTGTCATTGATGACACCGGTTCTCAACGTGGGGCCCTGGGACCACCAGCATCAGCAGCACTTAGCTAAAATGCAAATACTTATTGTTTCCAGAGTCTCCAGAGGCAGAGGCTGCTGTGATTCAACAAACTCTTCAGGAAAGGCTAATGTGCACCGAAGTTTATGAACCACTGACTTATAATAAAATACTGCCTTACAATGTTTTATCTTGCCCACCAAACAATATGCAGAATGCCAAGAGCAGCAGCTAACATATAGCTGTCCCTCCAGAAACTTGAGTTTTGTGACACTGTTTTCATTAGTGGCATCGCATTAAATATCAAGTGAATTTTGCCCCAAGCCCCTAATTTGGGGGGGGGGGGGGGGGAATTACAAGAGACAAGAAAAGTACTCTAATTTTCAATATGACCCAAGAAAATAAATTAAGATTAATTTAATCAAAAGTTTAAGCTTTTTAATACTAGAGAACATAAAGTTAAATGCTTTTATCTATACTCAATAGATATTTAATATTATACTATTATGATATTAATTAATATATTAATATACTATTATACTATACTCAATAATTTAATATTAAGTAAAAAAGAGAATCTTCTTTCTGTTTCCTTTATCTTTCAGCTTTGGAAAAACAGTTTTGAAATTTTGAAGTTGTACCTTAATCATGAATACAGGAGAAGGTACCTAAATAAAAATCCCTGCAACAAGATTAGGCCTTATTTTAAACAATTTGTCTGTTACAGAAGACAAAAAGTCAAACCAAGTCAAGTTGAACATCCAAGTTTAATATTCTGCTTTCAGGAAATTCAGTAATAATGAGCCACACTTAGGTCCAGCCTACTTGGTTCCACTCTTCAGACAACCATGTTTAAGAAAGAATTAATTAAAAGGCCCAAAATGAAAAATTTTGCATCCTGGATAAAACAGAAATAATTGCTAGCACTAAAAATAATTATATATATTATATATTATATATATTACATATATTATATAATAGTACATATATTATGTATACTATAACTAATATATATTACATATATTATATATACTATAATTATTTTTAGTGTTAGTATAATTATATATTATAAAATAATTATAATATATATAGTATATTATTCCCTATATTGATTAACTTTTTTCATGTTTAATGTGAAAAAGATGCAGTGGTAGCTATACTAGGTCTTAGCATATTTTTGTATACTTAGCCTCTTTGTGGAGTTTTATTGCCAAAATGTCCAGGGTTCCAAATCAGTACCTTTTTTTAATATAATTATTTTAAAAAAACAGAAAGACTGGAAAAGACTATGCCAAACTAATGAAAGGAGTTACCTCTGGTATCACATAACTTTTTTATTTCTTACTTTGTAATAACAATTTTTCTTTCAATGAGCATATATTAACTTTCAAAATCTGGAGGAAAAAAGTTTTAAGAACATATTTTAGTTTTATGTAAGTAATAGTATAATAGCTCATTTCTTAATTTAGGAGAAGTGTGTGTGTATGTGTGTGTGTTTCACATCTCATTTAAAACAATAGCTCTATAAGGCAAAGTCATTATCCACATTTTGCAGATAAGAAAACCGAGTCACAGAGAAATTAAATACATTGCACATAGGACTCTAACATGCGCGGAATGACATTAAAGTTCACTAAAGTCGCCTACTGGGAAGCTGCCATCCAGAATGAAACTTCCATCTTGCCGTTTGGCAAATCTCAAGACCCATTCATTGCTTCCTTTTGAGAATGTAGAAACAGAAACAGAAGTGCAAAAACAACAGACCTGTAACATTGGGTCATTATCCCATTTCTCTCATTTGTACCATGTCTTGATGACTCAAAAGGAAACATACAACAGTTTGAGAATGCACCTCCATGGTGTCCTCCAAAGGGGGAACTGCAGGAGGAGATGGCCTCCTTAAGACGGAAACAAACAGCTAAAAGGAAAGAAAAGACTGAGAGAAGAACAGAAATGAGGAAGTTTGCGTACACACACACACACACACACACACACACAGAAGCCTAAAATCTCAAGGCAAAAGTGTAGGCAGTAAAGAACGGAACTGTGGAAAATAATACCCATACTGTGAAAGACAAACAGGAAACACTACCAGCAGCAATTTAAAGGACAGATACAAAAATAAAGACAGGAAAGTGACATACAAGGACCATAGGGGACAGAGATCCAAATCAAGCACATAGATATTTCACAGGATGAAATTCAACAGGAAAGAATAGAATTTTTTAAAATGGGGCACCTGGGTGGCTCAGTGGGTTAAGCCTCTGCCTTCAGCTCAGGTCAATCTCAAAGTCCTAGGATCCAGCCCAGCATCAAGGCTCTCTGCTCAGCAGGGAGCCTGCTTCCCCCCCTCTCTCTGTATCAAATAAATAAATAAATAATCTTTAAAAAATAGTAAGGTATTACAAATAAACATACGTGGACTGAAACCGCTCCCAGGAGCAAAAGCACACAGAGTTCTAAGCAAAATAACTGAAGACAGATCCCACCTGTGCCCAAAAAAGTAATTCCTAATTTTTTTCAAAATCCATATAACTAACCAGGCAGAAAATCAGGCTTACTACTAATATTAAACACCACAAGCCAATGAACCATCCACAAACTTTGATGAGGAAAAAGTGATGATAAAGTAACTGTGTTCCCCAATTATTATTCACAAAAAAAGGCAAACAAAAAATTTGAAGCTAGGCAAGAACACATAAAATATGACTAACATGTAATATTCATAAAAATGAAATATGTATTCCAGCTAATTGAAAGCTGAATCAAAAATAGAGAACTCAAAAATAGAATAAGAGCAAAAAAAATTTTTTAATAGAATAGAGCCAAAAAAAATTTTTAAAAATAGAATAAAAGCAAAAAACAGCCAATTTAGTATAACTAATTTAATGCTAAACACAAAAAGTATCCCTGAAAAATAATGTATTGTTTTTAATACCTTCAAATTTTAATTTAACTTTTAATCTTTTGTAAAAATAAGTATATAATATTAAGTTGAGATCAGACAACATAACATATATATCCAATCTATAATGTCAGATTGAATTAAACACTGGAAAGACTGGGAGAAGCATGGGATCAAGGTAGGGAAATAAGATTTCACTCTGTTACACAATGGGGACATTAAAGGCTCCCATTTTACTATTAATTTGCATAACTTGAGAACTATAGGCTTAAATACATATTTAGATTGCATTCTAGAAAAAGTTCGATATAGAAAAACAAAAGACACTAGGAAGATGGGATTTTTATAAAGACAGACAATCAAACATATCATAAGTATAAGTAATCACCAAAACCAAATGATTTAAACTCTCCCTCTGAAAGAAAACCCTCAGATTAGGTCTAAAAATAAAATCTTATTCATGGTACATACTTCTATCAAATCCTAAAACTAATACAATGTCAAATATATTTCATTAAAAAACAAACAAAAAAAACCAAAATTATACTATGTATATGCTTTTTTATAGCAAAATAAATCTAGACAGTCTAGAAATTAAAAGAAAATCAAAACTATCAAGCATGCATAAAGAAACACTCTTAAAAAAACAAAAGTAATTTCTTCAGGAAAGCACTGAGTAATGTACATAATTGTTGAATCACTATTTGGACAATGGAAACATATGCTAACTATTCTGGAATTCAAATAAAAAGTAATTTAAAATAAAAATAATAATTAATAATAATTTCTAAGAAAAGCCATCACCTGGGATAGAGTGTTTTTGTGTTCATAAAAATTATAATTTACTATGAAATTGTAACCCTTAAAACTTTTGTATAACAAATGATACAATAAGACATATATGATGCACACAAATGACAGAAACACAAATCATACCAGAAGACTGGGAAGCTATTTTTGTCTCATCATTCTTTCAGATGAAATTTAGAATCATTCTGTAAAATCCTAAAACAAATTCTTGCTTGATATTTTTATTAGAACCACATGTTAATATATGAAGAATAAACACCCTTACATTACTAAGTTTTCCTATCCAGAAACACAGGATATCTTTGCATTTACTCAAGTCTTCAGTATATCCTTTGTTAAGATTTAAATTTTTCTTCATATAAGTCCTACAAAGATCTTGTTAAATTTATTCCTAGAAGTTTTATATTTTTTGATATTATCGTAAAGATATCATTTTTCAAATACATTTTCTAATTGCTTATTTTGGTTCACTAATAAGAATGCTATTGGTTTGGGTATATTTATTTTATATCCAACCATACTGTTGAATTATTATTGCTCTATTTTTTTCAATTGATTCTCCTAAGTTTAAGTTATTAGCTGTAAATAATGAAAACATCATTGTCATCTAATACTTGTAATTCTTGTTTCTTCAAGTCTTGTCTTATTTCAACGGCTAAAAGTTCCAGACGAGTATGTATTACTGTTGGTCCTTATCCTAACCCTGACATCTTTATATGATACCTGATTTTAAAAAGGAATGTACCAGACAGTCCCTGACTTACGATGATTTGACTTACAATTTTTCTACTTTAAAGATGGTGTGAAAAATATGCATTCAGTAGAAACCATACTTAGAATTTGCATTTCAGTCTTTTTCTGGGCTATCGATATGCAGTACAATACTCTCTCATGATGCTGGGCAGTCTCACTAAGCAGTAGCTCCCACTCAGACACACGGCCATGAGGGTAAACAATCAATACACTTACAAACGTTCTGTATCTATACAACTAGTCTGTTTTTCATTTTCAGTGCAGCACTCAGTCAGTTTCATGAGATATTCAACACTTTATTATAAAATTGGACTTTGCGTTAGATGATTTTGTCCAACTATAGACTGACACAAGTATTCTGAGCATGGGTAAGGTAGGCTAGCCTAAACTAGGATGTTCGGCAGTGTATTTTTGATTTATGATATTCCCAACTCACAATGGGTTTATTGGGTCGTAACTCCATTGTAAGTCAAGAAAAATCTGTGTATCACTTAGATGTTTACAAGTGTATCACTTAGATGTTTACATGTGCCAATAAAAGAAGACACAATTAAGGTGGCTTAAAAATTGAGGAAATTGTTAGCTAATGTACTATGAACTCTGGAATCAGGACAGTTCTAGGGTTGATTCATCCAGCCACTCAATCAACAATGTAGGGATCTAAATCAGCTTTTCTGTGGTTCTCCAGACTTTTCCCTTCATGATTGTCAGATAGCTGCAGCACGACTAAGCATCATGGTCTTATACACACTAGCTAAGTCTACAAGAGGGGAAGTCTCATTTTTAAAAACTTACTTGTAAAAGTGAGGGTACCCTTCCCACAAACCCCCCTGATTCCTTCATCAGCCCAATTGTGTCACAGAACTTGCCTAAACTCATCAACAAAAAGAATGGAATCTAATCCTTAATCCAGTCTATCTCCTCCATGCTGGGGCCAAGGGGTGTGTGTGTGGGGGGGGGGGTGTCCACATCCTCTGAGAATGTGAGAAGGGGAAACATCAACACAGATTCAGAGCACTGACATCAAGAAAGGAAATGGGAATGGCTCATAGGTAGTTAACCAACAGTACCACCACACAGAGAACCTCTGGTGTTTGGAAAGTAGGGATGACATGAGCTGTTGGTTTTAGACACATTCTCTACCAAGTTTAGAAAGAATCCCCCTATTCTTAGTTTAATAAGAGCAATTGGAATGGGGCACCGACTGGCTCAGTTGGTAGAACATGCAACTCTTGATCTCAGGGTCATAAATTCAAGCCCCCCATTGGGTGTAGAGCTTACTTTAAAAAAAGGGGGGGGGGTGCCTGGGTGGCTCAGTCAGTTAAGCATCAACTCTTGATTTTGGCTCAGTTTGCGATCTCAGGGTTGTGAGATAGAGCCCCACCTCGGGCTCTGTGCTGGGCATGGAGCCTGCTTAAGATTCTCTCTCCCTCTCTGTCCATCCCACCTCTCCACATAAATAAATAGAATTTTTTTTTTAAATAGTTGATTTTTGGTGGGGAGCAGGGAGGTTAAATCAAGAATGACAGCTCAATTTTACCAATGCCCTTTGCCATCTGTTGAAATGATCCCAAGGTTAACATCCTTTGGCCTACTAATGTGTTGCCTTGTATTAACAGATTTGCCAAGACGGAAACAAAAGTGCTTAAAAGGCATTTTCTGCTTTCAGTTCCATACTGGTTTGCAATATTTAGGCTTCCTTATACAAAGCAGGACACACACACTCCTGCTTATTAATAAACAACACTTCATATATGATCCCATGTGAAAAAGACTGAAGAAGCAAAGACTAGAGTTAGGGCATGGCAAATGGAAGAGAAAGAGATAACAATCCAGGCACAGAATAATTCAGCTTGTTGTGGGGTAAGGACGGCAGGGCAGAAAGATGCAAAGGCTACTTCTAAGAAACAACTCACACTTCATCCATGTCAGTATCTGGCACCAATGGCAGCTCCCTCCACAGAACCAGTGAAAATTGCTTTAAGTTATTTCAGCCCCGTGAAACATCCCGCTCGCCATCTTGGTCTACTTCCCCCAACCCCTTCTCCCCTATACAGCTGGCTTCCACCAAACATCTGTTTTTATGTCTGCCTCTACCACTACTCTTGGACCTCCCTGAAGGCACAGCCTATATACATTATAAGCCTACATACACCCAATCGCTTGCACGGCCCCAGATTGACAGTGGGCTCACCTGTTGTTTAAACAAAGCAATGCTGGTGTTGAACGTGTTGAAAACTTTATCACGCATTTGCAATACAGCAAATGCTGTCCTAAGTACTTTACATAAAAGATGTTTAATTCCTGCAATATCCCCATGTCTTACTATTATCTCCATGTTACAGGTGTCGAAAAAAACTAAAGAATTTATATAACTTGCCCCAAGTTGCAAAGCTTTTAAGATGTAGTGCCAGAGCCCAAATGCAGAGTCTGACCTCAAAGGTAACCTCTAAGCCAGTTCACTTCCTGTAACTCCGAAGACAAATGAGATAAGCCACGAGCCCACAAGGAGCCTCGACTGTGTCATGGTCACCGCCCCTATAGGTTACTCTCCGCAGAACTGCCAAAAACGTTCCGGCTGACTCCACTGCCAAAGTGGCACCTGGAGGAACCTGACCAGAGCCCGGAGGCCATCATCATTCATTTCCACCCCCTGATTTTAGAAGGACTGAGAACAGGTGGAAGAGTTGAACATTTCAGCACAAATCCCCATCAGAATAGGCATCATGTCCACCATTGTCATCCTGTCCCTGTCAACACTCCTCCAGAGCCCACGGCTTATTTCCCCCCAAGGCTTGCCAAGAATCGCACCACACCTCCAAAAGAATGAAATCAAGTGCGACTGTATCTGTGCCCGCTCCCCTCTTCTTTTATTACCACCCCAAAGCCTTAAAACGTTTGGAATCTACTAATTCTATATGTACAGCAGGAATTTCTATTCATTATTACCTGGAAAAGGAAGAGTCAATTTGATACACTTGATTCCAAAGATTCTATCCAACGAAGCCAGAGTCCATTACAGTCATATCAGCTAATTACTGGAAAGTGCAAACGTCTGCATTTGTTGAAGAAAAAAGTATCCAAGCTTAGCAGGTTCTACCCAGTGAAGAACACAGAGACACGATGATCGCCTTTGTCACTGAGTTGCATTTTTCAAAGATGTTGAAAAATCTCCCCGTTCACCTCGCTCTGTCCCCGGAATGCCAGTTAACGGCCATGGGCCTTATCCCCCTACAGCTATAAAAAATGAACCGCAAGAGCCAGTGAGCACTCACTGGAGCTCTCAACAGCTTAGAAGCTAAAGAGAAAACAAAGAAATAGAGAAGTATCAGCACATGTGGAGGTAAGGGGCTCTTTCCTTGTGCCCCGGAGACTCTGTTCTAGGCTAATTCCTGTGACTGTTTCTGAAATGCTCTGGGATTTACAGCTGCACCAGGTACTCAAGCCCTCTGCGGAATGGCCGAGTGCTTCCTTCTGTCTCAGGCCAGCCCAGCATGTGTGGAACTCCCTCCCACAACAGTCAAGGAGGCCAGAGCCAGTCTGCAGCCAAGGTCAGCCTCGATCATTCCCAACTTCTATTATGTAACTGAAATTCATGTATCAACTGCGGCCACACCAACGGGAGATCCTTGAACTTCACCTGATGCCTCTGGATAAGGGACAGAGAACCTTTACAGACACCTCACAAAAGTCAACTTGGAAGGTTCCAGATGACTTCATTCGATAGATGGGAGTGCTGACAACTGTGCCATAAATGACAGGTGCTGAGGAAATCCAGGGGCTTGATAACCAGCCCTTTGGCTAGTTAGCCATCCGCACCATGACGTAACATAATATCCTTGACCCTGCCTTCCCACTAGTCACTGGGGAAGCTGCCCATAGGCAGTACCTTTTAGAGTCCACGGAACAAAAGTGGGAAAATACCACTGAATGTGCACCATGGCTTGTTAACAATAAAAATTCACCCGTGTCTCAATTCACTGAGCCTGGTTTTATAAAGAGGTTTACAGTCTGCTCTGTTAATGAACCACTTTAACATCTGAGGGGAGATAGAAAAGCATTAACTACAGGTCATTTTGCCATCTCAGAGCCCCTTTCTGCTTCTTGCCATTAAAGTTTGTAGGACCCTGGAAGATTTCTAATCATGCCAACCTGAAGTCCCACAGTTGCCTGGGACATGGATTTTTCAATTTCTCGGGAGTCACCGTGCTGTGATGTCCCGATATCACAGTCCCTCCTCTCCAAGGCTGGAAACACACTAAATTGATAGCCAGTCCCCCATCCATTCAGTGCATGGTGGGGACGCAGGATCCAAACAGAGTAACTCCAGAAATGCACCTTACTCTGAACTATGTGTTAGGCGTTCTACAGAACACAGATGTAAACCAGACACGGTTCTTGTCCTTAAGAAGTTTATAATTTAGGGGTGCCTGGGTGGCTCAGTGGGTTAAAGCCTCTCTGCCTTCGGCTCAGGTCATGATCCCAGGCTCCTGGGATCGAATCCCTCATCAGGCTCCCTGCTCAGTGGGGAGCCCGCTTCTCCTTCTCCCTTTGGCCCTCCCTCCACATGTGCTCTCTCTCTCAAATAAATAAATGAAATCTTACAAAAGAATAGCACATACCACAAAATCTGACTGTGTTAATAAGACCAACCTTTTTAAAAATAAGGAGCCTAGCGCTTCACGCATGGCAAGTGGTCACAGAGGACATTAGCTATTAATATTGGCATCATTATTATTAATAAGTAAACTATATTCCAGAACAGTGTCAGGTGCTCCCATGTGTCACTGTGACCCGAAACTCATGTTCTGGGAACTGTAAAGCCGAGGAGCAGATCTCTGCCTTAACCGAGGGCAGCCTGTGCCGCCTGCCGTCCAGCCCCTCCCTCAGCACCTGGCACACACGCAGACCCCAAAAGCAAAACATGGATTCAGTCTCCACTGTTTAGGGAACATTATACCCCATCCCCCAGCTGCTCAGAGAGAAGGCCTCCTAACCTCACTGGGGCACACAGGACAAAACTGCTCCTTCCAGTCTTCCCGGGCATAATTCGACAGGTCTGTAGTTTGTCTCTGTCTCCGTTTTTATACTACCCAAGCCCATGTGAACCTGGGGGGTGACCTCAGTGGTAACTGGCTCTGAGTCCCCACCCCATTCTGCTACTTTCACTAAGTTCCCAAGCCCCCATTCCCTCCCCTCTTGACATTCCCCAAAGGGCGTTCTTGTGGCCACAGTGGCTCTTGCAACATCCAGCAACTTGTTCCTCCATGAGGAATGACCCTTTCAGTCCTCAGCTGTCACCCCCAGAGCTCAGCTCTTCCGCTGCCACCACGCTGGAGAATTCCTGTTATCAGGTAAGTGATCATAGCTCCCTGTAGCGTCTTGCCTTCCTCCAGTCTCTCTGCAGACACCCAATGTCATTGGATGAGAAGTAGCAGAAGACGTGTCTAATTCCTCCGAGCGAAACTCTGAGAGGTGAATAGATCTCACTACAGAGTTGGTGGGGCAAAGGTGAGGTCTGAGGCACCCCAAGCAGGAGGAGCAACAGTACACACTTTTGTAGCTCGCACCCGGATTGTATCTCATGTTCGCCAGGGCGAGGTATGCAGGGCCCCAGCAGTGCCCCCAGCTCTCAGAAGGTGTTCCAGAGACAACAGGAGGCCGCAGTCGGCTAGGGGGGACATCAGCGACTGCGGTGTCTTATAGGTTCTTAAAATGCAGAACACATACATCCAAACTGGGTGTGGGTCACAGAGCTGCAAATCTGTGGGCCCCGGGCTGGATTACTGAACTAGAATTTGCAAACTGAATTCCCTCTAGGTGTACAGTCTTCTGACCTAAGCCAGAGCAGTGAACTTCAGCCTTGCAGTGCCCTTACCCTGTAAGAAATACGTTCTATGCTGTAACTTAATACACATGTATATATAATAAATGCACAGTAATAGTTTTCTACTCTAGTCTAATTAATTTTTTTAAAAGCCAACTGCAACCCATTAAACTCACTCCACAACTTGTTAAGCTTTGAAAGGCCCTGGAGAGGGAGGAGGTGGAGATTGCTGATATTGTAAAAAAAAAAAAAAGTAGGGAATGGTGAGGCCATCAAAGGCGTTGCTAAATTAAGGAGTTTAGTCTTACGCTGTAAGTCATGAGAAGTCATACATTTCATTAATAAATAGAGGCAGATCAACAAAACACAGGACCTGCCCTGTGGAAATTACAGTTTCCTCTGGGGAGAATGGTAGGGGAAGAGACAAAGAAATTATCTGTGAACCATTGGGATTGGAGAAGACTTCGAGGCAGGGGGAACAGCATACGGATTAGCAGAAGGGTGAGCAGACACACGGGAGAGAATGGAAAGCGGTTCAGTAAGGAATGGCTTCAGACTGGAATAGCTATTCTAGTCCTTTCTCTGGGAGGGGAGAGAAGTTACCAGCCACCTTTTCTTAAAGGAAATTCCTACAATTACATTTATAAAATAGGAGGCATCCATAGAGTACGAGATGACATGAAGGTAAGTACAAGGCAGAAGACTGGACCAGACTTCCCATCCCTCAAGGTCTTGAAGAGATGGTCTTCCTAGAGATACCAGAGCAGCCTGACAGGCGAGCCTGGCCTCATGGTGTATGGAGCTGGCATAGCTGTGAAGCAGTGTCTCAGGCACGGGGTATTTTAACAGGTTTCTCAAGGTGTAATTTACATACCATAAAATTCACTTGTGTCACCACCATCCAATTGGAGAACATATCCCATCACCTCAAAAAGATCCCACATGCCTATGTGCCTTCACTCTTCTATCTTCATCCAGCCAACTACTAATCCACTCTCTGTCTCTACAGATTTGCCTTTTTGGACATTTTGTATAAATAGAATCATACACTATGTGATTTTTTGCGTTGGTTTCTTTCACTGAGCGGACCATCCTCATCGCAGCACGCCATCAGCACTGGGTCTTTCCCACTGCAGGAGAGCACCCCATTGTATTCCACCATATTTTGTTTACCTCTTCATCAGTGGGTAGACGCTCGAGTTGTCTCCACTTTGGGCTATGATGAACATTCAGGCTGCAAATTTTTGCTTGGACATATGTTTGCCTGTCTCCTGGAGAGACATTCAGAAGTGAAATTGCTGAGTCATAGAGTAAACGTCTACTTAATTTTTTCAGAAACAGCCAAACTGTTTTCCAACGTGGCTTAACCATTTTATAATCCCACCGGCGAAGTATGAGAGTTCCAGGGTATCCGCATTCTCGGGGATATTTTAAAATCAGATTTACGTTTTCCATGGCATGAAGCATAGCATGGATACGGTTTTAACTAGCTGTTCTGGGAACTGTGAGATTCGCATGGCCTCATAATGTATTCACATTCCAAATTCACTAAAAATTAGAAAAGAAAAGATCAGAGATGGTCATTTGAACCATGCTTGAAATCCCTTAATAAATGGTCACAGAAAATTTGACCAAACTATTTGTCGAATGGGGAGTTATCAGGGAACCAAGCACGACAAATGAAAATGGGCTTTTGCACACTAAACAGAGTCTCTGCAGAGACAAAATCCTAATTGTGAATCCTGCAAACAAGCAGCAACTTACAGAAGGCAGGAACCCAGAAAGAAGGTCACGGAACTATTGCTTTAAATCTGATGCAACTTGCCGAGGATCAGGTGATAAGCTAGGAAGCAGAGACCCTGCTTCCAGAAAAGAAAAGAAACAGACCTGGCCTCAAGGGGAGAATACTCACAGTAATGCCCCTGCTGCTCTGTAAACCCCAAGTACCTTTTACGAACACATTCCCCAATTAAAGGAGGGGGTGGGCACCCAGAGAACAAGCAAGGGACTTGGTTCAGACACCAGAGGGATACTAAGCTCTCAAACCTCTGCCATTTACATTTTCCAATCATGAAAAAACAAAAACCTGTGTCTGGGGCTGGGATCTCTGCGCCTCTCACATTTTACTTTTAGTGGCACAGATATTTCACTGAATGTGTACCGTCTCCCTCTCTTCACAGAGAGGCTTCCTCCTTGGGAGAGACCCTCTTTGTTCCTACGGATGTAGAGACCTAAGCTAATTAAGGGCGAGCACTCTTTCTGGGGCCACCAGTTAAGTAGATATCTAGGTACCCAGCTGGTTGGGTTCCAAGAGATTTCCCCAGCTAATTTTCAGTCACTCAAGGAAAACAAAGGAGTAACTAAGATTGAGTTACCATGGTCTTAAAGAAACAGTGTTCCTCCTTCCTGCTCTCCCCAGCTCCCCAGCCCCACCCTGTCAAAATGTGTAAACTTCTGTATTTCTCACTTTTACATCTGTTCTCCTCCCAAAATAAAAACTGTTAATATTCAAGAAATTATGACTACAATACCAATGCGAGTTACATCTTTAAAATACTCACCGAGAGAACATACATATTGTTCTGACCAAAGTGTGTGCAGTGTTCTTTCTCAGAGTAGCATCTGGGTATTGGGCTTCAAGGGGAGCTCCGTAGGGCTTTTGTTTATTCACATGAGAAGAGAACCCAGTTCTCTCTGACTGGTGCTAGAGCCACCGGTTTAAGGTAAAGAAAAGAGAGGGGTGCCTTTTTAGGAACAGCAAGCACTTGGCTTTGACCTAACAATGATACCCTTTCACCCATGCAGATAGATGGCTGAAAAGAAGCCATGTCAAATTCAGTTTCCTTGGGTGTAAGATACCACCACTGCAGAAAACTGTTTCCCAAACTTGGTCCCAGGAAGAACTTCTTGAATGACACAGAGTCACTGGCAATTAACCCCAACTAGAGAGTCGCTAACACTCCTGATTAAAATGCTTGCACAGTTTGATGATATCTCAATGATATTAAGACCTCTTCTGAAACAGATGGATCTGCCCCACCCGCATACTAGCTGCAATATTATAAAAATTGAATCATCTTTAACTAGGTATTTCTTATATCCAGGCTAATGATGATCATCTCATAACTTTTCCCTTTAAAATAGGCCTTCTAAAGGTTGGGGTGGGAGGGGTCTTTGAATTCAATTTCTTAAAAGCATCTTCCCAGCAGTAAGTTTGACATAAAATTTTGATACATATTCATTATCAAGTTGTATACAAAGTTACCTTAACAACCCCAAATTAAAAAAAAAACAAAAAACCACCCAATATAAGCAGTGTGTTTATCTAAGAATTACAGATTAAAATAACAGCACAGGACAACTTGGTAGCTAGGTAAGAGATGTTTATGGATTGTTGTTATAAGGAAAGTCATATCCTTTAACCTGCCTAGATTACAAAAGTCCATTTCATTTTTCCTTTCACAAAATAAGTAACTCCAAGCTTTCAGGCTTCAAACAAAAGCAGAGCTGAAGGAGCTGTGAATACGGATTCCTTTTTTTGCCTCTATGCAAATACCAGCACCTCCTGGGGCTTCAAACTGAATCCCTACCAGTCCATAGGGAAAACAGGAAATTAGGTGGAGGTAGGGTTTCTGTTCCCTGAATTAAACTTGCTAATAAAAAAAAAAAAAAAAAAAAAAAAAAGGCAATGCAAAAAAGAGTCCAGGATTATCACTTGAAAGTGTCTCAACTTTTGCAGTTCTTGCTTACAAACAATTCAAATGCATATATTAGTGTGAAGTTTCAAATTCCATATTCCTGAAAGTATGCGTCTTCCACAATTTGAAGCCATACGCCTTTATGAAAAAGTTCCAGTTACCTTATATAAATAAATCACTATTTTCTACTCGGCAACATTTTCAGGCATACTCCAATTTCTGTGGATATGCTGTGTTTTTCCAAAACAACCTGTATTTAGTAAGTCATTCTTACAATTATTTCTTTAACATATGCTTCTCCCCACTCATTAGGCACCAAGATCCATGAGGACTGTGTTCACATGTGTCTTCTTCACCAAATTCTCAGCGTCACAATGCTAGGCACACAGTAGATGTTCCATTAATATTTGTTGAATGAATGAATGAACCAGCGTGAAAGAAACGAGAAAAAAGAAAGCTGAATTTTAAAAATGCAGGCCAGTGATTCCAAACTTACGAAGTACATCAAAATTACCTGGAGGGCTTCCTCATGCACAGGTCCCGTTCCCAGTTTCTGATTCAGTAGGTCACAGAAGCAGGACCTAAGAGATGAGCGTGACGCTACTGCTCCAGGGACCCCACTTTGAGAACCACTGTCGAGGCAGTGAACCCGTCAACCAGCTCTTAGTAAAATCACAATGCACAGGATAACATTTACTAAAAATCTACCAAGGGCAGACTCCTCCACTTCCTACTGAGAAAGCCACACAGGTCCTCGCTCCAAACTCTATCGAAATTGCCAACACAGGACAGACGTGCGCAGGGAGGGTATGCAGACACGTGTCCAAAACAGCAAGAAGTCATTAGTACAGTCGAGCTAAAAAGATTTCATTTCTCCAGTGCATTTCTTTATGATGTATCCTACTGTGCAGTTTAATCTATTTTTCTCAGATGGAAATTACTAAACCGCGATGCATGGTCGTTCTTCCTTGCACGACCTCACTTCATTTCACTTACTAATGGGAGTTTCATCAGAGGCCAGGACATGAAATGCAGCGAGGAAGCCCATTTTAAAGCTTATTGATGTTGTATGTATTTTAGTGTCTGTAAGGACCAGAGCGATGAATAACACTCGGTTCTTAATGATCAGAAAGTAAGCAAAGGCATTACCAAGGTATAGATTTAATCTAAACCTGTCACCAGGTTTAACGAGAGGATACACAAAACCAGTCTAACAGAATCCCAAGCTCGAACTCTGATCATTGCATAGGTTTTCAAAGAATGGCTAACATTAACCTACCAATGCATACGTTTCTCATGACCCTGTTCTGAATTTAAGTGCATTTATGTCCAAATTATAATCAGAGAGGGTATTTAATTAGATAATGTTTGCAAGTACATTGAAGATATTAAGTGCTCTATAAATGCTAAGTATTATTATTAATTATTATTATTATTATTTAAATACAGTTTGCAATTACTGCTTACAACCTATTCCACCCACCACACTGCTATAATTTAATTACAGGCAGTTAAAAGAAAATTAAAAAACAAAAGAAAACAGAAAAAAAAAGTGTAGACGTAGAAATGATAAAACAATGTCCAAGTGAAGTTCTGGATTTCCATCCTAGGCATGAATAATTTACGAGCATTTTAAATGAAAGGTTAAGGTATAAAATCTAGTAAAGAAGGCAGCTGGCCTCCACAAAGCTGACACCCCCAAAGATGTGTCAATTTTAATAATTTCTTACCTATAAACGGAAAAGAGACTGTGGTCCAAAATGCAAGGCCCTTTACCCTTCAGGCTGCCAGCTGCATCTTCCATTTTCTCCACTGTAATCTTAAAATATCTATAACCATCTTAAAGAAGGTACAACTGGAGATTTTTTTTTTTTTTACAACTGGAGATTTTGACTTTGATAATTATCTGACAGATAAAGGCTCAAGCATGGCCCCCTGCTATAACATATCTTCTGGTTCATCTTGCTGGCCTCTGCATCAGTGGTCTGCAGTTCTTAAAAAAAAAAATGGAAACCTCTGAGGCCGATTCCACAAGTTTTCCAGACACACCTGCCACGTTATTTTCCAAAGAAAATGACAGATTGAAAGAAAACATGCCTTGTACCCAGTGTACAAGGAAACCACTGCTAATCCCCAAAGGGTTCACATTTTATGTTTTCACATTTTCAAGGCAAGAAGAAGAACAATTAACATATTCTAAACTGACCTTGGTTATTTAAAAAACAAAATCACAAGCTAATAACACTCAAGCACCATAAGCTCATCAAAGAGAGGTTGTGCCCAAAAGAGAGGCTTCTGGGAAATCTGAGAACTGTAGGGAGATAATACATCAGATAATTCTGATGTCCTGACAAGGTCTACTGGGCAAATAATGGCCATGTGAGTCACTATTGGCAGTGGCTTTGGGGCAGGTCAGTTGTAAGTGCAGTCATTTCGTAGTTCTATGACTTTTGGTAAATTAATTGATTTTTCTAAGCCTCATGTGTTCACCTATAAATGATAGATGCCTACCTCACAGGAAATTTAGAGGAAATCTGACAGTATCAAGAGACTTAGAGGTCACTTACACACTTTCTTTTTTTTCTTTTTTAAGATTTTATTTATTTGTCAGAGAGAGAGAGCGCAAGCAGGGGGAGTGGCCAGCAGAGCGGGGGAGCGCCAGGCAGAGGGGTTAGCGGCAGGCAGAGGGAGAAGCAGGTTCCCGGATGAGCAAGGGGCCCAATGCAGGACTTAATCCCAGGACCCTGGAATCCTGACCTGAGCCAAAGGCAGAGACTTAACCAACTGAGCCACCCAGGCATCCCTAATTTACATCTCATCATAAACTGCACTTCTAAGAAATTATTCTAAGGACACAGAGACCTATACAAAGATGATGTATGTTTATTGACACATTATCTACAAGAAATAACCAAAAGTTCATCAACAGGAATTGGTTAAATATAATAAGATTCATCCCCACAATAAAATGCTAAGCAGTCATTAAAAACATATGATTAGAAATTTGAACCCTGACTGAATACTTGAAGAAATATTAAATTACGAAGCATGATAATAGAATTGGGGTGATGTATTTTTAAGAGTGTTTATCTTTTAGAAATGCATACTGGGATATTTACAAATGAAAGGATATGATGCTTGAAAATAATATGGGGGAGGAAGTGGACAGAGCTGTAGATAAAACAAGACTGGGTATGACCGGATCATCGTTAAGTTGGGGCTCATTCTACTCTTCAGTCTATTTTATGTGTCAGTTTTATTCAGATTAAATTCACACTCCACAAAATTCACCCTTTTGAAGTGAACAAGTGATTTTTAGTATGTTCACAGAGCTGAGCAACCATGACCACTGCCTAATCTTAAAACATGAGCAGTCCCTTTCCACCTCCCCTCAAGCTCTAGAAACCATTAAACCCCTTTTCTTCTCTATAGACTTGCCTATTTGGTGCATTTCCAATCAATGGAGTCCTCTAAGATGTGGCCTTCTGAGTGTGGCTTCTCTCACCCAGCATAATGTTCCTCCATATTATAGCACGTATTAGCACTTCCTTTCACTAATGAATGATACTCCACTGTACGGATACACTACATTTATTCACTCAGCAGTTGGTGGCCATTTGGGTTGTTTCCCATTTTTGGCTAGGATGAATGATAATGCTACAAACAAATATTTTTTTGGATATATGTTTTGCGTTCTCTTGGGTATACACCTAGGAGGGGAATTGCTGGGTCACATGGTAACTCTATCATTTAACATTCTGAGGAACTGCCCACCCGTTTTCACATAGGGGCTCTACCACTTGACATTCCCACCAGGAGTGTATGAGCATTCCAATATTCCTTCGACTTTCACATAAGTTTAAAATTCCCCATGGCAAAGAATTTTTTAAATTATGTTACAGAAAAACATTAACAGCATGCAAAAAGGGTGACTATCAAGTTTAAAAAACAGGTTGCAGGAGCGCGTGGCTGATTCAGTCAGTAGAGTATGGGACTTTTGATCTTATGGTCATGAGTTTGAGCCCCACACCTGTGTAGAGTTGACTTTATAGATAAATGAATAAACAAACAAACAAAAGCAGGAAACAACTGAAAACAAGTTTTTGAAAAAACAGGTTGCAGATAATTTCAACAATGTGATCTTAATTTTTAACGCTATCTGGTTAGCGGGGCACCTGGGTGGTGCAGTCTGTCGGGTGTCCAACTCTTGGTCTCAGCTTAGGTTGTCATCTAAGGGTTCTGAGATCCAGCCCCACCTCAGCTCCACACTTAGGAAAGAGTCTGCTTGAGGCTCTCTCTCCTTCTCCCTCGCTCCCCACCCCCCACCCCGCTCGCTCCCTCAATCTTTCAGATAAATAAACAAATCTTTAAGGAGAAAAAGGGGTACCTAATTACCTACACATAGAAAAAAAAAAAAAAACCTACTAAGCCATACACCAAAAAGAGTTCTGCAGCCCCAAAGGCCATCCTGGTGGCAAGTCCTAAGAAAATCAAATCTATGCACTGCCTTCATGCAACTGACTGTCTAGTAGTGAACAGAACTAGGATAGAAAGTTCTTTTTTTTTTTTTTTAAGATTTTTATTTATTTATTTGAGGCACAGAGGGAGAAGCAGACTCCTCTTGAGCAGGAAGCCCGATGCGGGCTCAATCCCAGGACTCTACAATCAAGACCTGAGCCGAAGGCAGACACTTAACTGACGGAGCCACGCAGGTGCCCCCCAGGATAGAAAGTTCTATGTGTGATGTCAGTTTTGAAAGGGTATACAAATGGGATGGCTACTACTACCTGGGAGAAATCAGGGACAATTTTGTGGGAAAGGTGGCAGTTGAATGCTTAGTGTTAAGCTAGTAGGTACAGAAAAGGGCACCGGCTAAAGAGCATCCATGGGGAGCAGGAAGTTGTTCTCTGTGGCAGGAGTAAGGATTGGTAGTCAGAACCGCAGCGCATGGCGGGAAGCCCAGCGGAATTAGAGCTGGCCTGACCCTTGTGCTGAAGAGCTCAGGCGTGGGTCTGTAGACGGTGAGGAGTCAGGGAAGGCCGTGAATAAGAAATCCCGGAACTGAAAATGCGCCGCCTGAAGAGCAATGTGGCTGCAGGGACTGGTACAGAAAATCTAGTCGGGAGAAGGCTGGTGGCAGACGCTTCGGGAAGCAAGTCTTGTCACGGCTGCTGCCCAGGGGACCATCCCTGAAGTGCTTGTAGAGAGGAATGGAGCAAAAGGCCTCAGGCAAGAGACAGTAAGGAAGGTCATGAAAGATTGGGGTGAAATCAAATGTGTTTCAAGAATTTCCAGGCACCCCTAGAGACAACTGGAGAACAGCCTGGGTGTGTAAAAAGCAGAGAGCGAATCATCTTTCTCTAGAGGGAAATAAGCTTCCAACCAGAATGAAAGAAATTACAAGCGGAATTCATCCAACATTTTCTATTTAAGTCCTCCCTCTCTCTCCTCTAGGAACCTTATATTTATATGAGCAGAATAACATTTCATTCAAAAAATATCACCCAGATTTTCTTGGAATTCTCAGCACACTGCTAGTTCAGGCCCTGTTCTAAGGCAGCTACTTCCCCCACAGATATGGAAGAACCAATTTGACACAAAAGCATTTGGATAACCCTAAGTTATCCCAAATTCCCTCAGAATCACAGACTCAGAGACCGGGGGTACTCAGCTGGGCGTGGCAGCCATGATCCAATCACAGTAGCTCAAAGCCAGGTGGACATTCAAACCGTACCCCCTGAAGGAAGGAATGGGAACGGACAAGAAGGGCGTGGAAGACGAATACCAGGGCAGACACACAGAGACACAGCAAGAAGACTCAAAATGACGAGATTTAAAGAGCCTTACAGGTAAGGTGGCAGGCAGTGTGCTATTTTCGTGAAGGAAAAAGGCTGGGTATTCTTTAGTCAAGAAAATATTCTATGACCTCCTAAGCAGACAGTTACTCAAACAGCAAATAATGACTTATATTCGCTTTTGTACCAAGATTACTCCAGTTAGTAATGGACACTGAAAATGATTATGCACATTTCTCTGATGTTCTGATAACTACCACTACACACTATTTCATTATGAGGCAATGTCATGGCAGAGAAAACACCTGTTTTATATCTCGAAAAAACAAAAAATGTACCTAATTTTAAAAAGACTCTGATATTACTTTAAGATACTGTCATCTTAGAGTTCTTGCAACTTCACTAAATTCTCATTTAAGACCAAATTTAATTAAGTGCTCTGGGATAAGGTATTAATGTTTTAAGATTTCTTAACCCCGTGAGACCTCTGACCCGAAGGCTTTAAATACAAGACAAATATTCTATCATTTCAGGTGCCCACTCTCCTCCCCAAAACACAAACTTTGAAAAGGCACAGGCATAATAAATGTTGTTTTACTTAAATTATGATAATCCATAAAGAGGGGGAAAAGTTTAAAAAGAGAGAGAGAGAAAGAGAAGAAAAAAAGAAGAAAGTTTTAATGAATAATGCTGATACCTGACACCGGTTTAGAAATACACTAGAGGCGCCTGGCTGGCTCAGTCATTAGAGCATGCGACTCTTGATCTCGGGGTTGTGAGTTTCAGCTCCATGTTGGGTGTAGAGATTACTTAAAAATAAAATCTTTAAAAAAAAAATTAATGAATGCTGACCCTGGGGCAAAGGTCAACCCAGGCCCACAAAGAAACATACAAGGTCATCTTGACACATAAAAAGAAAAAAGGTGCTATTAGAAAGATGCCAGACCTTCTGATATCTTTTTCTCAGGATCATTTTCAATTAAGTGGAATCACTGGCATCAAATGGTAGAATCAAGATTCCCATAAAATTCAATTTAATCATGGAATAGTATATTTGTGTAGTGCTTTACGGTTTTCACAGCATTGCCGTAAACACTTTGATTGTTGAAGCCAGCATATGAGAAAGCAAGCGGTTGAGATCATTCCCATTTTTAAATGAATTATGGTTACAGGACTTACCCGGAGTCATGGAACTACTATGACACGGACACAGAGCCCAGTGCTCAGTCCACGCCATTCACTTACTCACTAATTTGTGCATTTATCTGCTTATGCAACTAACTGCAATTACACACTCCAAGACGAGCAAGACCTAACCTCCGGCCTCATGAGGCCAGAGTTCATTAAGTAGGCAGAAAATAATCCCCACACCATTTATAACACCAGGACAGAAAGTGTGGCAGGAAAGATGTGTGCAAGTCTTCCAGATGAGGTCAGTTCTTAAATCTAGGTCTTAAGGGACAAAGAAATAGCTGGGCCTAGAAGGCAGTGAGGGGCAGGGGAAAGACAAGCGGAGGTCATCTAATTCTGTTCACACAGAAAAGTGAGTGCGAGTCCTGGCAGAAACTTAGAGCATGAAGTCAGCAGCAGCCAATCTTGGCCTTGAATGCCTGCCTCCGTGGGCCAAATTAAGGAGAGCCAAGGTGCTCAGACTCAGATATATGCCAATCCCCAAAAAGCTTTCTGGGCTGATCTCACCTCATATGTAATAAAGCAAACCGGTGGCAAATTTCATTTCTTTTAATACTGTGATGTCTTGAAGGGAGAATGACTCAAGCCTTGAGTTTGAATGAGTAGATTGTTTTCCGTAGCCTATGTCTGTATACACACATTTCATACACCCACACGGGTAGTTTATAACCATAACACTATATATGAGTATCCACATAGATTATGCAAAACATCCATAGGCTCTATAAACCTCACATGCACAGACATCTGAATAATGTCATGTCCAGACTGACCCCATGGGACCAATTCAGCTAGAGATGGGTAACTGAGAGAGAGTACTATGCAGGACAACCATCTGTCCTAGATGATTCAGACCGTCATTTGCCAGCAGGGGAAGAATTGGGGTGGGGGAGGCTGGAACAAGATGAATTCCAAAGGTACCTTACTGCTCCACAGTTTTATGTGTTAGGAGCTTACCTGCATGAAGCAGTTTCTCTAGTCTCGATAAATACAATTCCATGACTCTGGTGAAATAATTCCTCTCTACCATTTTTTGGTGCTCAGGCAGAAAATGTATTATTGATTTCTGATTCAGCCACAGACAGTGTGCCTTAGAGAAAAGAGCCCTGAGTGAGAAGTCAGGAAACCTAGATTTTTCTCCCCAAACCACCCTTTTTACCTCTCTCACCCCCACCCCAGGGCAGACAGAGCTGTGTGACCTTGGACAACAACTACACCTCTCTGGCTTCAGCTTAGTATTAAATGAAAGGAGTGGCTAAGGGTTCTCCAATTCTCTTTGAGCTCGGAGTCTATGAAGTCATCCTCTTCCTCCAACACTTAGTTTATCTCCAGAGCTCTAAAAATTGGGAATAATAAAAATGGATTCAGATCATCTCTTTGCTAACCGAAGAGGATGCTGTTTTATCTTACTTTCTAAAACCATCCAAATCTTGCATAATTTAAATGATCAGTGCTGTCACCGGTTGCTCTGGTTTAAATTATGCATTGTTGGCTATTTGGGGAAAATTTAGACTGGGTCCAGTCTGGGATCACTGGCTGAGAACAATAAGCCCCCAAAGTGAGAAGGATAAAGGCCTCCCCAGACAGGATCTGCTTTTAATGCACTGAGCTCAGGGTTTACAAAAAGAGCATTGATTGTGTACATTAAAGAACCACGGAAACAGCAAGGGACTGGTTAAGGCTGCAGCAAATTCTCCTAGATGCCACTGACCTTGGCTGCATTTCAGGGGTCAGGCTTTCCCTGCCAGGTTCTCAGCAGGCAGGCTTTTCTGAGGGGTTACGAACAAATGAGACCTCTCATCTAGATAAACCCACCTCTCCTAATTTGGGAAGACAGACATTATCTGCCCTCTGGTTTGTGGAGATCACCTAGATGGCCTGTGGACTCAAGGGCCAACCTACACACCTCACCCCCTACAAGACTGGCCATACCCCCCCAATGTCCAGGAGGCATTTGTCACTACATCTGCATTTAAGTCTTCCAGCCAGCAGTTCCCATCTCCAGAGCCGGCCTTGGCCCTCCCTCTTTACACACCTCCTGCAGGCAGAAATACAGAGGCAAAGCACTAAGCCCAGGCCACAAAGAGCGATTTCAGTGAAGCCTGCAAAGATATCTTTTCAAAATACAGATCTCTGGAGCACAGGCCTCCTGTGTGTGAATCACACTCCAGGCAGGCCGGTGAGCACTCGTGGTTGCTCACGAGCCTGCAGGCTCTGTGCTCCATATCTCAGGATACCTTCCCCAGGAAAAAGCCCACAAGGGACACCTCTGACCAAGCCCAAATAAAAAATCGGAGCGCTTTCCATTAGAGGAGCAATGACGAGATTCTAGCTCAGGAAAACCACAAGCCTTGTGCATTGTTCAGACTCTTTCCCCCTACCCCCCCATCCCACTCCCTACTGGGCTTTGCCACTCTCCTCTACCCTGTAGTCTGGGCCATCCATCCACCTGATTAACCCGCTGGCAGCAACTCCCAGCGCAGAAAGTAGGGCAGATGAACACACACAGTCTGTAAAGCAGGAAACCACAGTCTTAGCCAAAGCACCCACCCTGTCACCAACCCCCACGCCCAGCTGCCCAGGGGGCAGTGGGTTCTGAATGTGGCATTTCTGCGCCAGGGAAATAGACAGCTTACTGTAATATCACATGAATGAGCTTTTGCTGCCCAACGATCAAAAAGCCATTTCAAATGGCATCTGTGTTCCTTCTCAACCCCTGGACTGCCTTGCAGAAACCTCACCTCTTGGATAAAAAAGAGGAGGGGGAAGTTAAAAAGGAGCTGTGTAGGGAGAGAGGATTAATGAGACTAAAGAAAAAGTACCACTTTGACTATAAAGGTAGCTCTTTAAAATAACCGTGGAGAATGAGGCAGTGTCAGGAGAAGTAATGAAGATTCAGGTCTATTATCCCAAGATTTAGCACCGGTCTAACAATGTATGCCTCAGGAGGGCGTGTGAACTTCCCAGCTTCACCCATCCTGGGTGTCTATATGGACAGACACCATCGATTCGGTCTCAACAGCCCCCCATGCTTCAAGTATCTATGTGGTTGTTTTTTTTTTTTTTTTTAAATTTTATTCTTGGCTCAGGAGAGGAAGAAGCCATCCTTAAATTGGCATCCAATTCTTCTCAGCGCCCCCCCTCACAACGCTGCTGCCGCCTTCTCCACCCCTCACCCCCTTTTCGGCAGGCAGCATCTAATTAAAATGGCAAGAAAGCTCTGCCCCCTTCCCCGAAAGAGTGTGCTGGGAGTCGAGGGTGGGGGTGGGGAGTCGTCGAGGCTACACTGGGATTCCTGGGATTCTGATCTCAAAACAACAGCAAAATGGATTCTATAGCAGTGATGTCTTAGTCAATACAATGAAAAGGCGTCTGAGGCAATTCACCTGAAGGTAAACGCAAACCCGCGGGGCTGGAGGGAAGTAGATGCTCTCTACAAAGGACTGACCACAGACACAGAGCGAACACGAACACACACACACACACACACACACACACACACACACTCACGGGAGTTCCGGTCTGACTGGGGAAAATCTGAGAACACCTCCTTTCACCTGCTTAAGTTCAGCCATAAAACTGAAATGTCAGAGGCACCAAGTAGGAACGCACAGGCAGGGCTAAGTTAAACCATAAATAAAGGTGAGTGGCAGACTGGCACAGAAGAGAGTGCTGAGAGGGAGTCGCGGCGCGGAAGGCGGAAAGGGGGTAGAGGAGGCAGTTGCCATCTACAAGACCAGCATTGCAATAGCTGTCCCCTTGGAGCGGCAGCTTCGGCTTCGTGGGGACAGTCGGGCTCACAATGTCATCCTGCAGGTAGCTGGAAAAAGTGAGTGGCCAGTGCCTTTATTCACGCTGCCGTTATTCTTTTTGCAAAAAGGGACGGTGGGGTCTCGCGCCTTGGCACGAGGTGACCGTCCGGGGCGTGTGTGCATACCACGCGCGCGCTCACACACACACACACACACACACACACACACCACGAGCATTGCATTTCATTTTTACGGCTATTACACCGGTCTAGGACGAGACTGGCATTAGCTCCACTGGTTCTCGGGGGAGCCTTGGCCACAACCGAAGGAGGACACGTACCGCACAGCCCCTGCGTGGAGGCTTAGCCAAGAGCACCTCAGCAGACCCCGAATCAGAACGAGAAGCCAGGTTCCCTCCACGTCGCATTCGCCTCTGCCCACCGATGCCGGCCCCAGTTTACCCCCCGAGCCCATCAACCCCGACCCAAACCACTGGAAAGAAATCAGAAAACGTGTTCTGCTCACCCTCAGAGCCGAGAGATCGATTTCATCCAGGCTGCGAGCCGGGGAGTCGCTCGCCATGTCTATATCTTCGCGTGAGAAATGGTCCAAAACCACCCTGAAGCTTCTCCCTTGGAAATTCCACCTTGGTCTATTTCACTCGCGTCCTCATGCGGGTGTCGCGCCAGAGGCCCGGGGCCCGCCTCCCCCGCCCACCCCGGCCCCACAGCACCGGATCCCTATCCTCCGCTCTTCTTCGGTCCGCCGGGTCCGGGAGCCCAACCTGCGCGGATCTCCAAGCCCGGAGCCGCGGTGCGTGTGGGCTGCGCGCCCTGCTCTGCTAAGGGCGCTGGGGCTGCGTGGGTGTATTTAAATGGGACATGCTTCTTTGCTTGTGCGTGGATGGCGGCTGCATTGGCTGTTATAATGAGACACATCAACTCCTCCACTCTGCTGGGAGGGGGGTAGGAGTGGGGGTGGAGAACCACACAGAACTGTCTATCACCGCTTCCTGGGAGGAGTAAAGACGGTGGGGGGGGAGGCGGAGGAGGCGTGGTCTCCAACTGGGGAGAGGCCGCGCTTCCTGACCCGGTCCCTCTGCACCAGCCTGGGTGGGGGAGGGGCACGCACCCTTTCCGCCCAGGCTTTTGCAGGCTAATCTGGTTGGATGTGAAAAGCTGTTCCTGAACCCTGGCCCGCTTATCGTAGGGGCAAAGGGGCTTTATTTTTGTGTGTCCAATTCGTGCACTGCAGCACAATGGCTCTCAATCGCATCAGGGGGTTTTTCGGAAGGTTTCGCTGCTCTAGCGCTGAACAAATTCAGAGGGGGGAAAAAGAGCGACGGGCCTCCCTCCCCCATTAATTATTTGTGGGGCTGGAGTAAGACGGGCTGGTGCAACCGGTGCATATAAGGATTTATGTGCAGGGAAGGGGATCCGCCTCCAGGCGTGGAACGAATGGGGGAGAAGCGCACTCTGCACTCCAGAGGTTTGCTTCGGCGGCGGGGTCCGTCCGCCAGCGACCCCCGGGATCCCGGAAGGCGGGTGTCGCGGGCGGGTCGCTTGCCGGTCGGGGGCTGGGAAGGTTTGCCAGAAGCGGGAAGACGGAGATCTGAGTTCCCGGTTGGCATCGCCACACCCAGGACCTGCCCGTACTGCAATTCCCCACGGAAACGACCGCATTGAAACGAGAAGCTTTTTCTCTGGGTGCAAGAGCTTGAGTGCTTCAGGTAACTCCCACGGCAACACCGGGTAAGGCAGCACACGCCGCCTCCCGACCCTGCGTTTCCCTTTCAGGCAGCACTTCCGCCGCTGACCGACTCAGACTGATGGAGAAAGTTTGGCTGGTGGGTAAGATGTAACATACAAAACGCAGGGCGTGAGAGCGATCTCCCTCCACCCGCTTTCTCTCTTAAAGGCTGAACGTTTACAGTGGCAAACGTGACATTCCGTAATCAAAAGTATGAAGTCACTTCCCCCAGCCCCCCGCACAGCCCTTCCCCTCTCTTTTGGCCACGAGAAATACATAGGGAGAAATGCTAAAATTCAACTTTTCCCCAAATACAGCAGTAGTTTTGAAAGCATTGTCTGCACCTCTGTTAATATGACAATTTACATCTGGCCAAGTGCAGCGAGGGCTTTGGAATCCTGTGGTGTGAATATCGGTTTCAAAATAAGACTTTTGAATGAATGAACGGAAGTCAGTGCAGTTAATTCATCATGACTGCAGACATGGAACACTTTTAAACAGCATTCGCTATGCGCTGTGTTTTATTGTTGTTGTTAGTATTATTGAACTATTTATATGCACTGGGGAACATGAAACTGGAAAATTGTTCCAACATCTCAATGGCCACACAGTTATTTAGGAGCTTTTGCCCTTAAAATGTCAAATGTTTAAATGCGTTCTGTTCAGAATGCTCGATTTGATCTCTCATTTTCTAATGAAATCATCCAGCTTAAGTAAGGAGCAAGAAGCCACCGAGTGATGTTGAAATGACATAAAAAACCTGTCATTTCCCATCATGGTCCTTATTTTTCCCTTTTTACCCTTAATCTAGATGACAAAGTAATGTATTCTCTCAGTGTTGAAAGAAATCATTAAGATCAGGTAGTTAGATCTATGAACATAACTAGTTTTAAAACTTCAAACATATGAGAAATGAGATAAATATTTTTTTTCCAAGGACAATCTTCATCTTATATGACAGGTTTTATCTGACACATCCTTTCTTCCCATCTTGAGCAGCTGCTCAGGCCAGGATGATGCTATGGTACTGGAACTAAATTCTACCCTTGGATTTAGAATTGGAAGACTGTATGTTCAGTACAGTAATGGGTACTAAGTGGGGGAGGGCTTCAATAGAGGCTGACTGGATGAGCAGAGTCAAATGGAGGTGGGGGTTGGTGATGGGTGCAGGAAATACCATAAAAGGAGAGATTACCATAGTCAGGGCCCCTTCAGCTAGGAACGGAAGGAGCAAACTCCAAGCTGTTTGTGCTGGAGGTGAGGTAATAGTGGTAACTAGACTGAGAAAGGAAGCAAAGGTCAGCTTCTCCTGTCTCATTAAGGAACTTGAACGTTATCCTTGAGGTCAAGTGTGTATCAAATTTCAGCCATTTCAATACAAACTCCTCTAATTTTTTGTCATGTCTGTGTACCTCCCATACTATTATCTACTTGATATTTTTCTTTTCTTTCAAGCAACTCTTTTCTTTTTTTCTCATTTAATTTAAAAGGAAACAGGGGTGCCTGGGTGGCTCAGTCGTTTGGGGGCATCTGACTCTTGATTTCGGTTCAGGTCATGATCTGAGAGCAATGAGATGAACCCCACAATGAGCTCAGCGCTGGGTGTAGAGCCTACTCAAGATTTTCTCTCCCTCTCCTTTTGTCTTTTTGCCCCCTCCGCATCCACTGGCATGGATGTACCCTTTCTCTCAAATAAATATACAAATAAAGAAATCACTACTGTAACTGGAAAGGTACCAACACTTGCTAAAAAATAGAAGGAACCATCAAAATAAATATAATGGGAAATAAAGCAATATTATTTAATTCTGCTTATGGCTGCCTGCTCCAGGCTTCTAGCCTGAAGCCTGCTATTCCTTTCTTAAAAGAAAAATTAGGGGACGCCTGGGTGGCTCAGTTGGTTAAGCAGCTGCCTTCGGCTCAGGTCATGATCCCAGCGTCCTGGGATCCAGTTCCACATCTGGCTCCTTGCTCTGCGGGGAGCCTGCTTCTCCCTCTGACTCTGCCTGCCACTCTGTCTGCCTATTCTCGCTCGCTCTCTCTCTGACAAATAAATAAATAAAATCTTTTAAAAAAATAAAAAAATAATAAAAAATTAAAAAAAAATTAGCAATGCCAGAAAAGGCACTCAAAATTTGAACAAAGTGAGATTTTTCTCTTGGGGTAATCTGAAGTATTAAAAGAATTTGTGTCATTTATTTGCAATTTGAAATCCCGTAAAACAGTACAATATTATGTTTATGCCTATAAACATATAATATATGTTTATAAAACATAGATATGGTTATAAACATGAATAGAAAGCATGGACACAGGCAGGAGGGACACAATCAACTTCAGGATAGTGAGAAGGCTGGAAGAGGAATGGAATGAGAAGGTACGGAGGAGGCTCCAACAATGGTATCTAATTTAGTAAAAAAAAGAAAGATCTTAAGCAAATATTACTAAATGGTTGGAATTGTGAAATCTGGATGATTACTAGTTAGTATTTATTATATTGTTCTCTGTATCTTTCTGCATATTTGAAATATTTTTATATTTTAAAAAAAATTTATAAAAGAGAATACCAGGGCGCCCGGGTGACTCAATGTGTTAGGCCACTGCCTTCAGCTCAGGTCGTGGTCTCAGAGTCCTGGGATAGAGCCCTGCTCAAGCTCTCTGCTCAGCTGGGAGCCTGTGTATCTCTCTCTCTCTCTCTCTCTCTGCCTGCCTTTCTGCCTACTTACGATCTATGTCTGTCAAATAAATAAATAACATCTTTTTTAAAAAGAGAGAGAGCAAATACCAAAGGGGGTTAGGGTCCCTCTATTAGATTCAATGTAATTTAATATCATATCCATGCTTCAACTAAAATAAGCACTGGAAATCAGTAACACAGTTTGTCGAGCTTCTAAAAGCACACTCTGTATGTCTTCTATCCCCACAAATCCCTAGATATAACAGGAAATAGATTTTTAAAAATTAGAGTTATGGAAGACAAAAAAGGGAGCATCAGTGGTCCAGCAATTCAGAGGTCTTCCTGGATTACATAAAGGAGATAGGATTTGATTGCCAGTAGATCTGTAAACCAAAACTGTACAGGGTAGGACCAGGGCAAGAGCTGGGGAGGCTTCAAGGTAAGAGGCAATAGCTACAAAGAGAGGCACTTTCATCATAGCAAGCAACTAAAGAATGCTATTAACCCATTCATTCTATAAAGACATAAATCATTTACTCTATGCAAGACCCCATACTAGGCCCTGGAGATTTGCTTTCATGGAGGGAAATAATCAAATTGTAAATAAATCATCCATAACTAAGATTATGTTTGATGATGACAAAGTATATAACAAAAATCAAGCAGGATAATGAGAATCAGCAGGTGGACATGTCCACCCCCAACCCAGACAGATGCTCTTTGTAAGTAGGGGTGCCTGGGTCAAGGAGAGAGGGTATCATCCCAAGGGACTGCTGACCAGTGGTGAGGAGAAAGGAGACCACATACACAGACACACACACGTGCGTGCACACACATGCCCACAGAAGGTAAACTACCCGCATCCCTTGCCACGCAGGATATTGTGTACTTCTCCCCTTCCCACCACAGTCAGCAAAGCAAACACCCAGAATTAGAATGAGCACCACAAGGATTCCTGGGTGGCTCAGGTGGTTAAGCATCTGACCACCCCTATCATTTTCAAGGTCTCTCTCTCTCTATCTATCTATCTCCAGTAAATAAACAAATAAATAAAGTCTTTGAGTTGGCACCAAAGATAGGCAAATGAGATTTTTCAAACAACCCACCAACTGTTCCTAAAAAGCTATTACTATGAAAGAGAGGAACGCACTGCAATCAACAAACAGACTGAATCCCAAAGTTATTGTTCATAGAGCAAAAAGAAGTTTTATAACATAAATATTTTTTTATCCTTGAAAAAATAATACAGGATCTTACATTCATAAAACAACCAAGCTATTATGAAAAAAACCCAGTTAGATGAATAATGAATATATTTATTGAAATTTTTTAAATGAATATATATGGGCACCTGGGCGGCTCAGTCAGTTGAGCCTCTGCTTTTGGCTCAGATCGTGATCTGGGGGTCCTGGGATTGAGTCTCATGATGGGCTTCTTGTTCCATGGGGAGTCTCCTTCTCCATCTCCCTCTGCCCCTCCCCCCACCCATGTGCATGCTCTCTCTCTAATAAATAAAAAAATCTTCAAATCAAATCAAATCAAATGAATGTATAGATTGAACAATAGTAAGTGATACTATGCTGCAGATACTCCTCTAAGCATTCATGCATAACATATTTAATCTTTATAATCTTCTAAAGTAGGCAATAATATTAGCATACTCATTTTACATATGAGTAAACTGAAGACTTGAAAGTTTAATTAACTTACTCAAAGCAACACTGTAATAAATGGCTGAACCAGGATTTGAACTCAGGCTTTTAATCACCATGCTATGCTGATTCAAGCTGAACTGAAGGGTGAATTAGTAATCTAGAAGATTGGGTCCAGTTTTATCCCAAATTGCAGAAGAAAGGATAGATAAAGCAACGAGCAAAAATTTAAGTAATATGGAGAATAAATCAAAGTTCCAACATTCATCTGATAGCCATCTACAGAATGGGTAGAAGAGAATACTCAAAGAGATAATAGAAAATGTATCTTCAGGGCACCCGGGCGGCTTAGTCAGTTTAGCATCTCCCTTCAGCTCAGGTCATGGTTGCAGGGTCCTGGAACTGAGTCCTGCGTTGGGCTCTCTGCTCTGCGGGGAGGCTGCTTCTCCCTCTCACTCTTCTGATGTGTTCTCCCTCCCCCCCCCTCAAAAAATAAATAAATTCTTTTTTTTTTTTTAAGATTTTATTTATTTATTTGACAGAGAGAGATCTCAAGTAGGCGGAGAGGTAGGCAGAGAGAGAGGAAGGGAAGCAGGCCCCCTGCTGAGCAGAGAGCTTGATGTGAGACTCTATCCCAGGACCCTGAGATCATGAAGGCAGCGGCTTAACGCACTGAGCCACCCAGGGGCCCAAATAAATAAATTCTTTAAAAAAAGAAAAGAAAAGAAAATTTATCTTCAGGCTAAAAGCTCCCATTCAGTACATAAGTAAAAAAATACCACACTTGAACACATCATGATAGAATTTCAGAACATCAAGGATAAGGAAATTCTAACCAGCTCACCTATTTTTCATCACCAACAATGGATGCTGAGACAAATCATTCTAACATATGGGATAATGGGACAAAGTATTCTAATGTAGAAGTCTTTACCCAACTAAATTAGCATTTGAGAAAGTACAAAATAATCACATATTTTCAGAGACTGAGGGATTTAAATGGTTGGGGTTTTTTTGGTTTTTTTTTTTAGATTTTATTTATTTATTTGACAGAGAGAGAAAGACTACAAGTAGGCAGAGCGGCAGGCAGAGAGAGGGGGAGAAGCAGGCTCCTCACTGAGCAGGAAGCCCAGTGCTGGACTCGATCGATCCCAGGACCCTGGGATTACAACTTGAGCAGAAGGCAGATGCTCAACTGACTGAGCCACCCAGGCACCCTAGTTGGTTATTTCTTAAATTATTATTGGAAAATGTATTTCACCAAAGAGAAAAGTGAATCCAAAAGCAAAATATATCATGCAAAGGATAATGGGAAGCAAAGACAGCAAACCCTATGTATGACTCATACAAAATCATTCTCTTTCTTCCTCACTAGCAAAACTCCGAGTTTGAGAATTTACCCTCCATGTATTTAAAGAATATGAGCTCGGGGCTGCTGGGTGGCTCAATGGATTGAGTCTCTGCCTTAGGCTTGGGTCGTGATCTTGGGGTCCTGGGATCAAGCCCCGCATCAGCTTTCTGCTCAGCGGGGAGCCTGCTCTCTCTCTCTCTCTCTCTCTCTCTCTGCCTTTTTGTGATCTCTGTCTGTCAAATAAATAAATAAATCTTTAAAAGAAAAAAAAAAGAATATGAGCTCTCCTTAGTACCAGAGGGAGACAGTATTAACTGGTCTAAAATCATCATATAATTTTCTATTCCTTGCCCTAATGATTGCCGTGGGCACAGACATATCTTTCAACACTGACTTAAGGGAAGTGAAGAGAAGTCTGGTGGGGGTTATAAAAATTATTTTCCTCTTTGAAAATTGAAAAAAGAAAAGGAACCAAAGAGAATAGGAAAAGGCCAGGAACAGCTTTGCGCCTGTGGTAACCGTTCTCCAAGATGGCTTCCAACAAGCCTCACCTCCTGGTATTTACACCCTTGTGTAGGGCTCTCTAACACAGAATACAGAAGACTACCAAAGCTGGGTAATAAGAGGCATTTCAGCTTTTGCTTTGTTCTCTTGGTTCACAGCTCAAACACCAGGGTTCTTCACGTCAACACTATTGACACTTTGGGTCTGATAACTCTTATTGTAGGGGGCTACCCTGGACAGTATAGGATGGTTAACAGCATTCCTACCCACTAACTGCCTTCCCAGTTATGACAGCCCAAAATATGTCCAGACATTGCTAGATGTCCCCTGGCAGGCAAGATCATCCCCAGTCGACAGCCACTGCTGTAGGGGTGCCAGTCACCACATTCTGTGGACAGTGTATGCAACTTAAGCTTTGGAGTGAGCTGTCTTGAGATGGATGTTCCAGCCCAACCGAGCCCTCAGACGACTTCAGTTTCAGCTGGCTCTGACCACCATTTCCTGAGAGGCCCTGAGCTACAACAGTTCATTCAAGCTGCTTGCAAATCCCTGACCCACAGAAACCATGAACGATGATAAATTTCACTGTTCTTTTAAGCCACTTGATTTGTTACACAGTAATAGATAACAAATACATTGTCTTTAGATATGGGTGTGTGTGGATATAATTGCTAGAGCTTTAGCAGCCATCTTCCTGCCATGTCAGGATGAGCTTGGGAATGAAAGCAAAAGATAATTGGTATCTAGATCCTTAATGACATCATTAAATTAGTCACTAAGTTAACTAATCCAGGAACAAGATGTCTGACCTTCTTCTTATGTGACATAATAAGTCTCAATTTATTTAAGCCACCTTTAGTTGGGTATTCTGTTATTTGTAACCAAACACTTCTTGTTACAGAAAGTTAAAAAAATTCCCTTTGCTGATTCATAAAGTAAAAATGAAATAATGATCACCTGTAACTAAAATTATCTTATCTTGAGGAGAAAAGGAAGGGAGAGAGAGAGAACCATGAGAAGATTTTTATCTTTTCTGGAGATGTAGTTATGTACAATCTCTAAATACACACAGAAAAATGTAAGACATTTATGCATAATAAATATAAGGGTCACCACATAGGCAAATATAAATTCGATTTTTAAGAGGTGTCTGGGTGGCTCAGTCAGTAAAGTGTCTGGCTTTGGCTCGGGTCATGATCTCAGGGTCCTGGGATCAAGTCCCACATGGGGCTCTCTGTTCAGTGGGGGTTCTGCCTCTCTCTCTTCCTCTGCTCCTCTCCTCACCCCCAGCTCATGCTCACTTTTTCTCTCTCTCTCTCAAACAAATAAATAAAATATTTTTTTAAAAAGCCAATAAATCAGATATTTAAGTTACAAGCTAGTTAAGTGAGGGACAAAAGGGGGAAAAGGACAGTTTGATAAATTTAATAAAATGAAGAAGAAAATATAAACCATTGAGATTGACTAGTGTAAAGGGTGTGTTTTCAGAGTGGCAGGACTACTCAGTATCCATTCTTATTTTGTATACTATGTTAGGTAAACTGATAGCCCCACAAAGATGTCCGTGTTCCAGTCCCCAGAACCTACAAATATGTTATCTTTGAAGGCAAGAGGAACTTTGCAGATGTGATTAAGTTAAGGAATTTAAATGAGATTATTCTAAATGATCAAGATAAGTCCACTGTAATAACAAGGTTGCCTAACAGTAAAAGGAGGCAGAAAAGGAATCATAGAGGAAGATGTGCTGTAGAAGAAAAGCAAAGAGAAATGCAACATTACTGCCTTTGAAGGAAGGTGCCAAAAGCCAAGGAATGCAGACATCTGTATATGCTGTAAAGGGAAAAAAATTCTCCCCTAAAGCCTCCAGAAAGAGGTACAGCCCTTGCTGACACCTTAATTTTAGCCCTGTGAGATCTATTTTGGGTTTCTGACCTGCAGACTGTCAGATAATAAATTTGTGTTGCTTAAAGCTACTATGTTTGTGTTAATTTTACTGGGGCTATTTCTTAGGTTTTCTGCCCAAAGTGTGAGTGAGAATCTGAAATCAGAACTAATTCCCCTGCACAGAATCCTAGAAGTTAGGAAGAATGGGAAGAATGAAAATGATTAGTGGTCATTCCTTCCATATGTGGTATCCTACCCATAGATATTAACCAGAGTACATTTCTCTTTCCTATTTCTCAGAAATTGCCTTGCTTCCTGCCCATTTTTAAGCTTAGTTTTCTGTGCTAGTTATCTGTTGCTGTGCAACAAGTCACCCAAAAACTTAATGAATAAAACAGCAATTAATCTCTTTAGCTCACAAATCTGTAATCTGGGCAGGGTTTGATGGGAAAGGCTCGTGTGCTCCAAAGACCATCAGCTAGGGCTGGAGGACCTGCTTTCACAATGACTCACTCACTCACGTAGTAAGTTTGGTGCTGGCTGCCTGCTGAGTGTTCAGCCAAAGCTGATGGCTGGAAATTTTGGTTCCTCTCCAGGTTAGTCTTTCCGTGGGGTGTTGGGTCTTCTTGGCATGGTGACTGAATTTTAAGAACAAGCATCCTATGAAAACCAGATAAAAGTTGTATCACCTTTTATGATCTAGCCTCAGAAGTCATGTGATTTTAATTCTGCCATTGTCACAAATCTACCAAAATTCAAGGGGAAGACACATATTTCCCATCTTTTGATGTAAGGAGTGTCCAAGTCACATTAAAGAAAGGCATGTGAGATAGAAGTTGTTGCAGTATTTTTGGAAACTAAGACCTACTGCATGCTTCCAGCCTTACTAATAGTTTTCTGTAGTCAATATCTTTGCCTTTTCTTCATGTTAACCAGAGTTGGTTTCTGCTGTTGCTTTGCAACCAAAGAATAATTTAGCAGGCATAATCACAAACATATCAGACTAAGTGTAAATATTTAAGTTTCCTTATTAAAAGACAGAAGCTCTAAGAGTAGGTGAAAGCAAAGCAAAACAAGCACAGTAAACTAAGAATACACATGCTTTCCAAATCTGCCATAGGAAATGGACAAAATTTGATGTGGCCACAAGGTAAAGTTTGACACTTTCCAAAGGCAGCAATCATAGATACCACACACTCAGACTACCTCATTGGGAGCTTTCAGTATTCATGCCACAGATTTATCTAAATACATAATTCACAATTCTTGGAGTTTCTTCAAGAAAATTTGTCTCTCATCACACTAAACTTACTTCCAGGCACCCAACCAGAAATTTATCATCATCTTAAACAGCTCTTCCTTAGAAAATAAAATTCTAATTTCCTTTTGCACAATTATAAACCCAATTCTTCTAGCTTTCTCATCGTCTTCACTGTACATTACCACTGGTTTCAGCCACACAGACTCCATTTCTGTTCATTGGTAGCGTTTGTTATTTTTTTTTTGGCAATTGATTTTCCTCTCACTCTTACTTCCTTCCCTTTCCAAGTTGGACCTCAAAGTATTTAGGAGTCCGAAGTTTAATTTACTGCATTCTATACAGTTTGAATTAAGGTGAAGACCATGGTCCCTGAAGTTACCAGCCTGAGATCAAATCCCAAAGTAGAAAAAGAAAAACAATACAGTTGTTTTATAGTTCTCATTTTTTGTTTCTGATAGAGAGACAGATAGTTTTTTTTTTAACCTTATTTACCCTTGAAATAAAAATGCCAAGTGACTACATCTCTTTTGTATTAAATGGGTACAGAACAATTTTCATAATTATCTAGCACCATTTAAGCCCAAAGACAAACACAATACTTTATCTAAAATACCATTATTTCACTTTCCCCAAAAACAGAAAACTATTTTTACTAAAAATTTGGCAAGGCCTTTCAAAACAGTATTTTCTGTTTTTATTCTTTGGGAAATTCCTAACAGCAAATATGTATAGAAAGTTTAATATGCAGCTGTAATCCTCCAATATTTATTATAAAACTTTGTTATTATACCATATATTCACTAATGAATTTAATAAATATTGGAAAAAAATAAAAGTTGAATTATCATCTTTTTAAGAAGTTTTTTGATCTTTTTAAATCCTGAAGCAGTTTTAATTAATATTCTAGCCAAATAATGGAATTTTCAGCTTACTTTTCCCTCAGTATTTTTAGGACCTAATCTAGTGTCTTGCAACTGTAAGCATTCTTTACATTGTTGGTCAGTGACCAAACATACTATAATAGAAATGATGAAAGGACCATCAGACCCGTCCAGACCATGTCAAAAGCCTATGCTGCTTTGCCCCCTGCTAGCTATTCTACTTTTTCTTTTCCTTTTTTTTTTTTTTTAAGATTTTATTTATTTCTTTGGCAGAGACAGATCACAAGTAGGCAGAGGCAGGCAAAGAGAGGAGGAAGCAGGCTCCCTGCAGAGCAGAGAGCCTGTTGCGGGGCTCCATCCCAGCACCCTGAGATATAACCTGAGCCAAAGGCAGAGGCTTAACCCACTGAGCCACCCAGGTGCCCCTTCCTTTTTTTCTTTAAATTTTATTTATTTTCAGTAATCTCTATACTCCACATGGGTCTCAAACTCAAAATGTCAAAATCAGGAGTTGCACACTCCTCTTAACTAAGCCAACCCGGCAACCCTCACTTAGTTTCCACTTTTTCTATATAACTTTTCTATAGGACTATATCTTTTTCAGTTTTAGAGTCTAAGCTCCTCATGTCCCAATGTACACAGCTTTTCAGGTTTTCATTTCATGTCCCTGTATTTAAATGGCATAACCCCATAGGTTAACCCAGAGCTAGGAGAGGGGAGGAGTCGTCCAGCTGGATCTTTACATGAAGTCATAGGGTAGATAATAGCTCTTATCAGACTTTTCAAGCTGGAAGGAACATTAGAGATAACCTGGGTCCAACCCTCTCATTTTACAGATAAGGAAACCAAGGTCCAGAGACTCTACGACTTGCTTAATGTCACAGAGTTAATACAGGAAAGGGCTCTGGGGACTGAAAGCTTTGTGCAAAAAAAGAGGAAAAAGAAAAAGGAAAAAAGCAAGTCTGTGTTTTTATTGTACGGTTTCCTCTTAGAGTCCTGAATCTCTGTTCCTTCTACTATACCATATTGCTCCCCAGACATTTAAAGTACTATCTACTTGCGTTGTGCTTTTTATCTTAAGGAAACTGTAAAGTATATAACTGATGTATTTAACTTATCATATTCACCTTAATGTGTGGGCTGCCTGAGAGCTCCCAGCTAAATGAGTAGGTTTGCCATACCTGGTACTGGCACGAGTGTGGGAGGAAGAGCGGAAATTGGAGGCAAAAAACTTGTCTGAGTGGGATCTTTAAGCCACAAACCCTAGGCAACAAAATGAGGAATGGGGTAGTTGTTTTGATCCCTTGGCCACAAAAGGTAGAGGCTGAGCATTTCTAGAGATTTAACACCCTCTGTGCATGCAGTTACACGGAGTGAGTTGTAAAGTCTACACTGGAAAATGTGTTCTCTCTCTTAGTACATTTAGAACACTGTAGTGCAGTGGTTGGTTTTCTTTTCCACCATGGAGCCATCGAGCACTGGGAATTTTCTCATCCAGCTCTATTTCTCTAGCGCCTTGTGTAATGTCCATGATAAAGGTGGGGTTATAAAATTAAACAATAAGTCAGTGTAATGAAGAAGCTGGTAAAGGTGGACAGAACTAGCCACACTGAAACCAGAAAACTTGGTGCAAGTCCTTTTAAGTCCTTTTAAGTCATCATTTTTTTATACTTGTTATGATTTTGCATGACTAGTGGATTTTGAGAGCAAAGCAAGTGACCTACAGCTAAGACTGTGTCAAAAGCTGAAAATAAAAATTAGTTGTGATCCATTTTTCTCTTCCATTCACAAAGAGTATAAATTCATTCACTCATTAGTGTATCCATTCATCAGAAACATGTATTAAATATAGGGATCATCAAGATGGTCTTTGCCTTTATAATTTAGGTAGCATTTCTAAAAGAATGGTCTAGGAAGCACTTACATCAAACACGAAGACAGAGCTTAATTAATATGTGGAGTCCCAGAATCTTGGGGGAGCAGGGTTCAGGAATTTTCACCTTGAAACAAATACCTTTCCAGGTGATTTTTTCCCCCCATTTCCAAATATTTATTGAACATCTTGGATGGACAAGAACCTTACTTCGTTAAACCAAAGGAATAATGGGAGTAAATTATGCTTTGCAGGTATCTTGGTCTGTTTGGGCTGCTAAAACAAATTATCATACACTGGGTGGTTTAGACATAACAGGAATTTATTTCTCATAGTTTTAGAGGTTGGGAAGACCAAGACCAAGGTATTGGCTGATTCAGCATCTGGTGAGACCCTGCTTCCTCATAGACAGCTATCTTTTTACTGTGTCCCTCAAAAGGCAGAAGGGGCAAACTAGTTCTCTGGGATCTTTTCTTTTTTTCTTTTTTTTTTTTTTTTAAGATTTTATTTATTTATTTGACAGAGATCACAAGTAGGCAGAGAGGCAGGCAGAGAGAGAGAGGAAGGGAAGCAGGCCCCCTGCTGAGCAGAGAGCCCGATGTGGGACTCAATCCCGGGACCCTGAGATCATGACCTGAGCCCGAAGGCAGCGGCCCAACCCACTGAGCCACCCAGGCACCCTCTGGGATCTTTTCTAAGGGCACAAATTGTAATCATGAGAGTCCCATCCTCATAACCTAATCACCTCCCAAAAGACCCAACCTTCAAATACTATCACCTTGGGGGTTAGCATTTTAACATATGATTTGGAGTTGAGGGGGATAACACAAACATTTAGTCCATACTAACAGGAGACAAAATCCAATTTAATAAACATAATTTATTAGGTTAAACTTATTAGGTTAAATGCACAAGAGTCAGAAGAGATAAGAGGGGTGAGAGGAATTCAGGGACAGGTCCAGTTTATGAAGAAAAAAATAGGATCCTAAAGCTGATATTCTAGACATTATACATATTGTAGGTGATCTCTCAATGAAGGAGACCCCCAAAATTGTTGAAAATTCTTTGTCTTCTAGTATATACATTGCCTGCTCCTGTAGTCATAGGTATATCACCACAGTTAATTTTATCTATCTCCCCTCTCTGGTTTTCTTTCTTTGTTAAAATTTTTCTTTTATTTTTTAAAAAGATTTTATTTATTTGAGAGAGAGAGAGAGTGAACAAGAGAAAGCACAAGTGGGGGGGAGGAGTAGAGGGAGAAGCAGACACCTCACTGAGCAGGGAGCCCAGTGTGGGGCTCAATCCCAGGACACTGAGATCATGATCTGAGCCAAAATCAAGAGTCAGAAGCTTAACGGACTGAGCCACCCAGGTACCCCTGCTAAAATATTTTAAAACAAATATTTAATATCATGTTATTTCATCTCTAAATATTTCAGTATGTAGCTAAAAATGCTTTTAGGGAGGGTGAGTGTGGACTGTGCTTATTGACTTTTTTCCAAAGAATAGTGTATGGAAATAATGTATGGAGTAACTCACAGTGGAAAAGTCTAGCAAGCAACAAACACTACTTTAGCCAAGTAATCAAAGTTAACATCATCAGTGATAAGTCATGTTGATTGAATGCACCCCAATATGATATGAGAACGACACTAGTAAAATTCAAATAATGCACATAGTTTAGTTAATAGTATTGTGCCAATATTGGTTCCTTAATTGCAACAAATGTATCAGAGTAATGTAAGATGTCAAAATAGGGAAAACTGGGTCTGGGATATGTAGGAACTCTGTACTGTCTTTGCAATATTTTGGTAAACCTAAAACTATTCTAAATTTCTTTTATTACTTAAAAACAGGGAAATATAACAAATTGGGTAGTCTGGAAGAAGTAGTTAGGTTAGAAATGCTTGGAAACATACCAAAACTGAACCATGAAGAAATAGAAAATTCATTGAACAGATCAATAATGAGTAAGGGGATTGAGTCATAATACAAAAACCTCCCAATAAAGAAAAGCCCAGGACAAGATGGTTTTACTGATGAATTCTATCAAACTTTTTAAAAGAATTAATGCAAATCCCTCTTAAATTCTTTCAAAAAGTTAAAGAGGAGTGAACATTCCTAAACTCCTTTTTATGAAGCCAGCTACATAAGGACTCTACAAAACAAACAAAGACAAACAAACAAACAAAACCCAAAACAACAGACCAATATCTGATAAATATAGATGCAAAAATTGTCCACAAAATACAGAGCAAATCAAATTCAATAGTCCATTAAATGTATCAGACACCACAATCAAGTGAGATTTATATCTGGAATGCAAGGATGGCTCAACATACCCAGATCAATAAATGGTATATATTGCATTATAAAATGCAAGATAAATATCATATGATCATCTCAATAGATACAGAAAAAGCATTTGACAAATTACAACATCCTTTCATGATAAAAAAAATATTCTCAGGGCACCTGGGTGGCTCTGTGGGTTAAGCCTCTGCCCCTTTGACTCTGGTCATGATCTCAGAGGTCCTGGAATCAAGCCCCACATCAGGCTTTCTGCTCAGCAGGGAGCCTGCTCCCCGCCCCGCCCCCGCCTGCTTCTCTGCCTTCTTGTGTTCTCTCTTTCTGTGTCAAATAAATTTAAAAAAAATTTTTTTTCAACAAATTGGTATAGAAAGAATATACCTCAACATAATGAAAGCCATATATATACCAAGCCCAAAATCAAAATCAATTGTATTTCTATACACTATCAACAAAATACCTGAAAAAGAGAACACTTCCATTTACATAGCATCAGGAACAATAAAACTCCTAAGGAATAAATTTAATGAAGGAGAAGAAAGATCTGTACCCTGAAAACTATAAGATTTTGATGAAAGAAACTGAGGAAAACACAAGTAAATCTCATGTTACTGGGTCAGAAGAATTAATAATATTGAAATCTCTATACTACTCAAAGTTATCTATAGATATAATGCATTTTCTATCAAAATTCCAACGGCATTTTTCACAGAAATAGAACAAAAATTCTAAAATTCATATGAGAGGGGCACCTGGGTGGCTCAATGGATTATAAGCCTCTGCCTTCAGCTCAGTTCATGATCCCAGGGTCCTGGGATCGAGCCCCACATCGGGCTCTCTGCTCAGCGGCAAGCCTGCTTCCTCCTCTCACTCTGCCTGCCTCTCTGCCTACTTGTGATCTCTCTCTGTCAAATAAATAAATAAGATCTTTAAAAATAAAATAAAATAAAATAAAATTCATATGAGATTACAAAAAACTATGAATAGCCAAAGCAATCCTGAGAAAAAAGAATAAAGCTAGAGGCATTGCTTTTCCTGATTTCAAACTATATCACAAAGCCAGTTATCAAAACAGTATGGCACTGGCATAAAAACAGGCACATAAACCAATAGAACAGAGTTGGGAGCCCCTGAAATAAACCATTGCCTAAATAGTCAACTAACATTTGACAAGAAAGCCAAGAATACTCAAAAGGGAAAGGATGTGCTCTTCAATAAATGGTGTTGAGTAAGCTGGATAATCACATGCAAAAGAATAAAATCAAACCCTATTTTGTACCATTCATAAAAATTAACTTGAAATGGATTAAAGGCTTAAAGATAAGACCCAAAACCATAAAACTCCTAGAAAAAAAGTAGGGAAAAAGCTCCTTGACATTGATCTTCACAGCGATTTTTTGGATATGACACCAAAAGCCCAAGCACAAAAGCAAAAATAAGCAAATGGGATTACATCCAACCCCCAAATTTTCTGTACAGCAAAAGAAACAACAAAATGAAAAGGCAACCTATGGAATAGGAGAAAATGTTTGCAAGCTACCTATCTGGTAAGGGGTCACTATCCAAAATACTTAAGGAACACATACAATGCGATAGCAAGAAAACCAGGCAATTAAATTTTTTTTTAAGATTTTATTTATTTATTTGTCAGACAGAGATCACAAGTAGGCAGAGAGGCAGGCAGAGAGAGAGGGGGAAGCAGGCTCCCCGCTGAGTAAAGAGCCTGATGCGGGGCTCGATCCCAGGACCCTGGGATCACACCCTGAGCCGAAGGCAGAGGCTTAACCCACTGAGCCACCCAGTGCCCCCCAAGCAATTAAATTTTTAAAAATGAGAAAAGGAATTTAACAGACATTTTCCTAAAGAAGACATACAAATGGCCAACAGGTATAGACAAATGTTGGTGAGGACGTGGAGAAAAGGAACCTCTGTGAGCTATTGGTAGGAATGGGAGCTGATAACAGCCACTATTGAAAACAGTATGGAGATTCTTCAAAACACTAAAAACAGAAATGCCATGTGAGCCAGCAGTCCCACTTCTGGGTATTGAAATGAAATTGGAAATGAAAATAGGATATGGAAAAGGTCTGTGCAGTCCTATGTTTACTGCAGAATCATTCACAGCAGCCAAGATACAGAGGCAATCTGTCTGTCAACAGATGAGTGGTTAAAGAAAATGTGATCTATATGGATTTCCTCCTTTCTCGTGGCCATGAGAAAGGAGGAAATCCTATGATATGTGACAACATGGATGGACCTTGGGGGCTTTATGCTAAGTAAAGTAAATTTGACAGAGAAGAACAACTATTGTATATTCTCATTTATCTGTTCAATCTAACACAGCTGAACTCAGAGGAGCAGAGAGTAGAATGGTGGTAGTTGCCAGGGGCTGGAATGGTGAGGGGTCTGGGAATGAAGAAGTATTGGTCAAAAAGTACCAGCTTCCAGTTATAAGACGAATAAGTTTTAGGGATTTAATGTACAACATGGTGATTATACATATAATACATATATGTATGTATTATATACTTATTATTATTATTATATACATATAATATGTATTATATACTTGAAAGTTGTTAAGAGTCAATCTTTTTTTTTTTAGACTTATTCATTTATTTGAAAGAGAGAGAGAGCGCAAACACATGGTGTGGGGGGCAGAGAAGGAGAGAAAGAATCTCAGGCAGACTCCCCGCTGAGCACAGAGCCCAAGGCATGTCTTGATCTCCCCACCCTGAGATCAGGACCTGAGCTGAAACCAACCGATAGAGCCACTAGGAGATCCGAGAGTCAACCTTAAACGTCATTACACAGGCAAAAAGTTGTAATTAGGCAAAAAATTATAATTATGTGAAATGACAGAGGTTTTAACTAACTATTATGGTAATCATGTCACAATATGTAGGTATATGAAATCTTCACATACATACAATCAAATACACATCAAATACAAAGTTGTGTACTTTCAACTTACACAGTGCTATATATCAATATTATCTGAACAAAGTTTGGTAAAAATAAAAAAGAAATTAATAGTACAAACAAATGAAGTATGTACTTCCAACCTCATAATTGTCTCATTCTGTCCTAAATTAAGAGTAAACTTTTGGGGAAAAAAAATCCATTGTTTTCAATAAATACTTACCAAAATGTTAATTTAAAAAAAAGGGGGGGGGGAGGCAGGTTGACAATGTCACTCTCACACTTAAATTGAAAACCTGTGGGACACCTGGCTGGCTCAGTCCATAGAGCATGCAACTTTTAATCTAAGAATCATGAGTTTGAGGCCCATGTTGGGTGTGGAGATTAGCTAAAAACGAGTTGTCCTAGCGAGGTCAGAGACAGACACTTTTGCATAATGGAATTCATAACCACCATCTGCAAATATATTTAATTCATGCTAAAATTCTTAAGCACTTTTCTGATGAACATAATGAGACTAGAGCTTTTCTGAAAACCAGTTACTGAGCCACCCAAATGGCTGTCAGTCAAGGATCCAGTGAACTGTAGTTTTGTTTGTTTGTTTCTTTGTTTTTAGTCTGTTCTATATTGAATATTTTACCAGTCTCTTTTTCCATAAAATAAGAGTGAATCTTTGAATGGGCCCACCAAGACCTTTCGTCTTAAATGGTAGCAGTGTTTTTGGTGAAAAATATTCACATATGTTAATAATTTAATTATCTGAAAAGTTTTATTTAATAGCACCTAAAAAAATTAACCCTTAACATCATCTAATTCCCAGTCAGATTTGTATTTGTCTATTATATACAGATAGTTCTTAAACTTGTTAATGTTTGGGAATCACAGGCCTCTGTGGGACAGATTGGAAGAGCTGACAACAGCCTCTGGCTTTGTAAAAGTCACGTCAAAATCCACGATCAAGGCATGGACTCCTTAGTGTACAAGTTCCAAACTTCTCTTGTTTTATGGACACTTTTGATAATTTTGAAGTTACACACCATCTCCCCAGAAATATGCATGTCTGCACACATCTGATATTTTCTTTAAGTAGGCTGATGCCCAATGTGGGTCTTGAACTCGACTCTGAGATCAACAGGTACATGCTCTACTGATTCAGCCAGCCAGGTCACCCAGCACCCATCCGAAATTTTTGCCCATTATTTCAGGGGGGTTCATGGAACTCTTCAAGTTCATCCAAAGGGTCTCAGATCCGGGCAGAGAACACACACTTAAAACATTCCTTCCCTATTGTCATTCTGCTTCTCTCTCAAGGGAACCGTTATCAATAAGACTGCATTGCTTTGTTTTTTGAAGAGAAGACATCATGCCATTGTTATGGCCTCCACTCTCTGTAGTTATAAGATAGAGTAGAAAAAGCCCTAAATTTGGTGGCAGAAGATTTAGATTCTCTAAGATAGTTTTTCAGTACTTTGAGCAAATCACTTAAGGGGACAAAGATACCGTTCAGGTTAGAAACTTAACACGGCAACCTTATCATTTCCATTTTACAAATTGGGAACTGAGAATTGGAGAGGTGCTATAATGCATCCAAAGTAGTCTCCAGCTTATATATGGATATTGAGTCACATTCCATCAACACTGGGCTTGTTCAAATTCAAAACTTACATTTCTTTTCAAATGACACTGGTGGTCTTCAAGTGGTGCTTAAGAGAACATTCTGGAAGTGGTTGGCTCCAACAAGGTGGGGGTAAAGGGTACCTTGGGCCCACTGGTGTTTATACATAGGTCTTTTTAATTAAAATTTGCTAGGTTGCAAAAATGTTTGGAAACCACTGTGTTTCACTCTTGTTCAGTCTCCAGAGGTACACCGCTAATATCTACTTTATTATGAGGGGTGAGCGGGAAGTACATGTGCAACAGCTGTGTAAACTTCTAGGCATTATTCAGATGGGAACTATTAGTGTAATTGCTGCATGGTGGTGCAATGAAGAGTTTTCCTCCTTAACAATCTTTACTACAATCCACCCACAAACTTGGTGTCATGTTTCACACACCTGAGAAAGCATGTTGGCTTGCAAGTGGTTTGGGGGTGCTAGTTTAGATCTGAAAGCTCTAAAGGTGTCTGGTGGTGTCTCTCTATATTTTTAAAAGTTCAATGATCAATACACTATTAAATGCATAATCGGGTTATAAGCGACCATGGAAACCTCTTCTCAGATGGGTTTGAACAGATCCACCTTTCATTTAAAATCCATAAGGCTAACTCAGACTTCCTGAGAAATTTCAGGTATGATTTGGGGTTTATCATAATTTAAAAATATTATGATGACTTTTTAGTTGGGGACTAAAAGTCAGTTCTAGGATTTGGAGCCCAGCCTTGTCTACAAGTGTTTCACTTGGTGACTTGGTGACACCATGTCAGGCTGTAAAACCATAATGAGTATAACAGGAGAATAGCCTCCAAAAGTCAGCTGAAGTTTTCAGAGTCCAGGCATCCAACATCAAAGGAGAAATCTAGAGCGTTGTCGCTGAGCTGACTTGTGGGTAGATATAACATCTTCCAGAACTGAGACCTCTCAGAGGTGGAAAAATGTTTCCATTTCCAAAGAAAATTTTTTTGAAAAATCGAACACTGAAAAAAAAAAATACACCTACAAAAAGAAAAGTCCCCTGATATGCTTCATACTTCAAAACAATATCACTTTCATCACTGAGTCATCAAAACTTCCTGAGTATTTCTTTTTTAAGTGAAAAGACCAATCACTAACCTATTTCGTTTTCCATCTACAGCATCTACAGCAAAAACAACTCAGAGAGTTTCAGTAGAACTGCAGAGTACGCAAGGTTTTTCTCTGGTTTCTTCCACCTCCTCTCTGTTAGTCCCCCAACTCACTGCTGGCCCAGTCCCCTCCCTGCTCCTCTGAGCCCCAGCTATCTTAGGAGATACAATGTTCCCCAAGGTGACTGTCTCTGAAACTTTCCTCTACCAAAGTTACCTTTTCCTTCCTTTCCTGACAAACCCAACCTCCATCTTTCCCTTCCCTTTCCCAACCGCTGCGATCTGACCTTTCCTACATTTCCAGTTCATGCCTATCTCATCCCAGCATCCTTTCCCTGCATTTTCCTGCTGCCGGGCCCCACCACACACACTCACCTTGTGATCTTTTTGCAAGCCACTTTGCTGGCTCCCACACCATCTGCTGGGCATGGGCAGCTGGTTGCCACCACTGGCTGTGAATTCCATGTAAATGGAGTCCTGCTGGAGCTGTGCACCTGAACCTGATATGAATGAGGCCCGGGGTAAGCAAAGTCACTGTCCTGGGGGAGGCTATCTGAAGGGAAAGCCAAGAGATTAGCAGCCAGTCTTCCTCAGGATTCCTCTTCGTTTTCATTTCGTCCCTCTCCTTGGACCTCTTCTTCCCTTGTAAAACATGAGCTTTGAATTTAGACAGACTGGTTTGAAGGCTGACACTGCCACTTCCTAACTCTGGGACCTGGGGAAAGTCCCTTAAATCTTCCAGATAAGCAAGATAATAATGACACGTCTAGTGTAACCAGGTGGACTAAACCAGAAAGTGTTAGTCAGTTGGCCCAGGTGCAAGCTGGACAGTTACCTGACCAGGGGCGCCTGGCTGGTTCAAGCAGACTCTTATCTCAGCATAGTGAGTTCAAGCCCCACCTTGGGGGTAGAGATTACTGAAATAAGTAAGTAAATAACTTAGAAAAAAAGTTACCTGGCAAAGTAATTCTTAATTCCAAGGCTGAGGTTAGACCCATGAAGTCCACAAAGCCCCTCTTGAAACTGTGTAGAAATTATCTTTATGCTTTCCTCAGTTCCCCCATACTAATTTTAATTGTTCTCCATAGTCTTTGAACACATTTTATGAGATTGATAGTTCATCCAATTAAAGCAGTCCTTATATCCTATCATGATCAAATTATTAACACGGTCTCTGCTCAGAGTTTTGTGCCCACTCTCTAATGTATTTTAGCCTTGTATCTCTTATCCTGTGTACTTCCTCACCCTGTGTTCTTTATCAACAACAACAACAACAACAATAGTGGTAGTAGTAATAATAGTTACCATTCACTAAATGTGTCTTGTGCCAGACACCTTATTACATTTCTCAATTTAATCTCCACAGTGGGTTGGCATTTTTATTTCCATTGTAGAGTCAAAGACACTGAAGACAGGAGTTTTTAAACACATGATCCAAGATTTCAAGGCTTATAATGTTGAATCCAGGGGGGTTGTATTCTAAAACCCACCTCTACTCTTTGCCCCAGGCAACCACTAGAGATAGCCCTCTGTCTCTAGACACAGGGTCTTTGTGTCAGAGAGACTGAGGTTGCCTATTCTGGACATTCCACATAAATGGAATCCTATAATACGTGATCTTTCATGACTGGCCTCTCTCACTTAGCATATTTACAAGGTCCATCCATGTTATTACATGAATCAGTAAGTCATTCCTTTTATGGCTGAATAATATCCCATGGGATGGATATAGGGCATTTTTGTTTATCCGTTCACCAGATGATGGACTTTTGGGTCATTTCCATTTTGCCCATTATGAATAATGCTGCTGTGAACATTTGTGTAGAAAGTTAGTGGAATCGCTAGATAGTCATATAGGAAACATAAGTTTAAGAAACCGCTAAGCTGGGGTGCCTGGGTGGCTCACTGGGTTAAAGCCTCTGCCTTCAGGGTGCCTGGGTGGCTCAGTGGGTTAAGCCGCTGCCTTCGGCTCGGGTCATGATCTCGGGGTCCTGGGATCAAGTCCCGCATCAGGCTCTCTGCTCAGCGGGAGCCTGCTTCCTCCTCTCTCTCTCTGCCTGCCTCTCTGCCTACTCGTGATCTCTCTCTGTCAAATAAATAAATAAAATCTTTAAAAAAAAAAAAAAAGCCTCTGCCTTCAGCTGACGTCATGATCCCAGGGTCCTGGGATTGAGCCCCACATCGGGCTCTCTGCTCAGTGGGGAGCCTGCTTCCTCCTCTCTCTCTCTGCCTACTTGTGATCTCTGTCAAATAAATAAATAAATAATCTTTAAAAAAAAAAAAAAAGAAAGAAAAAGAAACTGCTAAGCTATTTTCTATAGTGGTGGTAACTTTCTGTACTCCCACCAGTAAGGTATGAGAATTCCAGTCTCCTCACATTCTTGCCAACACTCGTTACTGTCCATCTTCTTTATTATAGCTATCCCATGGGTAGGAAGTAGTATCACACCATGGTTTTGATTTGCATTTCCCTAATAACTAATGACATTGAGAGCATTATCTAATTTTACATTTGAGTTCTTTGGGTGAAAATACAATGTCAAAGTTTAGTGGATGCTGAGTGAAAAATGATCTAGATGGGACACTTGGCTGGCTCAGTCATTAAGGCATGTGACTCAATCCTAGGGTTGTAAATTTGAGACCCGTGTTGGATGTAGACATTACTTTAAAAAAAATAGTAGCTAGACTTTATTAATTATTAGAGTGATGGAGAAAGAACACAAGTAGGCAGAGACATAAGCAGAGAGAGAGGGAGAAGTAGGCTCCCCACTGAGCAGGGAGCCTGATGTGGGACTCGATCCCAGCACCCTGGGATCATGACCTGAGCTGAAGGCAGCCACTTAACTGACTGAGCCATTGAGGTGCCCCCTAAAAAAACATTATCTTTTTAAAAAGTTCTCGATAAATGTTTCTCTTGTCTTTAATTCCTATACTAAATTTAACATAACATTTAAAAAATTAATTTGCAGAGGCAGCTGGATGGCTCAGTCAGTTGAGCGTTCAACTCTTGATTTGGGCTCAAGTCATTAGTTCAGAGTCCTGGGACTGAGCTCAGTGGCTCAGTGAGGAGTCTGCTGGAGGATTTCTCTTGCTCTTCCTTTGCCCTTCCCCCGGCTTGTGTGTGAGCTCTCTCTCTTTCTCAAAATAAATAAATACATACATACATACATACATCTTGGGGCACCTGGGTGGCTCAGTGGGTTAAGCCTCTGCCTTTAGCTCAGGTCATGATCCCAGGGTCCTGGGATCGAGCCCCACATAGGGCTCTCTGCTCAGCAGGGACCCTGCTCCCCCCCCACCCCTGCCGCCTGCCTCTCTGCCTACTTGTGATCCCTCTCTGTCAAATAAATAAATAAAATCTTTTTTAAAAATAAATCTTTAAAAAATTGATTTTTTTTGGTACTAGCCAAAAAAAAAAAAAAAGCTTTGTCCTTGTTGCAAGGGCATGTGTGCATGTATTTTGTTTTGAAATAAAGAGGTTTAGATAAGAAAGAAATAAGTGTATACCCTGGTGTTCTCTGAAGCACATGCTCTCAGCCCACCTAACTCCAGGGCCACTGTGATGGCCAGTTCCATGTAGTTCCCATGCCCATCTTGAGTGCTTATGCCTGGCATACACTGGTTTAGGCCTCAGGGCTTTCTTCGAGACCACAGAAGGCTGCCCAGAAGCACTGGGGCAGGAGACTGGAGGGTAGACTGACCCCCAGAAGGAAGCTGCAGTCTGTAAGGCTGGGAGTTGATGAATAAACACTCCCATGCCCTTCCCCCTGCTTGTACTTTCTCTTTCTTTCTCTCTTTCTCTCTCACAAATAAATAAATAAAATCTTAAAAAAGAAACAATAAGGCAAGTAAGTTCAGAGTAGTGTTGTTTTGAGAGTGAGAAATTAGAATTGTACTTAATTTAAATATCCAAACACAGGAACCCAGTTTAATAAATTATAATGTAATCAACAGGATCTTTGATTCTAAGTTGCCTTAATGGGACAACTCTACAGCCATGTCCTACTCAGTCCCTTAGAAGTCCCTCGTAAAAGTAAGACATAGTTGCTCACAGCAGAAACCTACCCATCAGCAAACATTATTTTGGTGTTTCTCCTTTCCTTAGAAACTTCCCAACTCCCGCCCTCCTGCTTCCTGGCATCACTTCACAGATAAGTTCCTGCTCACAGGTCCTCATCTCTGTCTTTGGTTTTAGGGAAACCCAAATGAAGCAAAATTATATAAATGAAAATTGGTTAAATGAGCAAAGTCAGCATTAATTGGTTGAAAAGTTAGAACTCATTCACTTTGAAGATTCTCTTTTGTTATATTTCCTCTGTGGACCTAATGTTTTAAAGATTACTTCTACAAAATAAATTGCATTTATGAAATAATAATAAATGTAATTGTTTTAAGACCAATGACAATCTGCTTTCAATACCAATGTTTCTCTGCCAAGATAACATCCTTTTTGCCAATGAGCAAAGGAGACTAGAGTTTTAAGTAGCCCACTTAACCTTATTGTAGCTAAATGCTACATGCTAAATGCTAATGTGTTTCATTAGATTTGTTCAAAAACATTTCCCCAGGGGCACCTGGGTGGCTCAGTGGTTTAAGCCTCTGCCTTCGGCTCAGGTCATGGTCTCAGGGTCCTGGGATCGAGCCCCACATGGGGCTCTCTGCTGAGCGGGGAGCCTGCTCCCCGCCCCCCCCGCCGCCTGCCTCTCTTCCTACTTGTGACCTCTCTCTCTCTCTCTCTCTGTCAAATAAATAAATAATCTTAAAAAAAAAAAAAAACTTTCCCCAAATCTGATTACTACCACTGTATTAGTGATCAAATTGGCACATAGTACACCGGTAAATTCCAGAGGCTGGGAACTCCATGTTAGCAAGTTCTTCACGTGATGGACTTTGTGAGGACTAGGGAGTAGGGTGGTGCCCATTCTCAGTTCCTAGCTGCATTCAGAGTTCTTACAGCCTTGTCATGAGCTGCCCCCTCCTTGACTTTTGGTATTCCAGTTTGGCTTGCTGTCCATGAGCATTTCACAACTCCCCTGACTGTGTTATCATAAGTCTGCACTCTTCCTACTTAACCCAGACTTGGCAGCTCTGTTTGGCCATCACTCCACATATGTTTGTCATCCCCTGATACTCCGTTCTGCTGAACTGCAATCCTTTGCTAAGCTGAGAAATGAAGAGACTGACTTAGATGGTATAGAATAGGGGCAAGCACCCTGAAGTCCTGGGTTCCAGTTCCAGACCTGTCCCTTCCCAGCCTTGAGATATTAGACAACTCAGAACCTCTCTGAACTCTATTTCCCCATTATTATTTTTTTTAATTAAGACTTAATGGTTTGTTTTTTGTTTTTAAACTAAACTTTGCACCCAAAGTTGGTCTTGAACTCATGCCCCTGAGATCAAGTCATATGCCCTATAGACTGAGCCAACCCATCGCTCCAAAGCTTAATGCTTTAGAGCAGTTTTAGGTTCATGGCAAAATTAGGGAAAAAGTGTCTTCACACATGCATAAATTCCCCAATTATCAGCCTCTCCCACGAAAGTAGTACATTCGTTACCATCAATGAACCCACACCAACATACCATAATTATTCAAGGCCCATAGTTTGCTTTATGGTTCAATTTTGGTGTTTACATTCTATGGATTTGGACAAATATACAATGGCATATATTCATTATAGTATCATACAGACAAAATTTACAGTCTAATATTTCTTCATTTCAAATGTGACACAACATGGTCAATTCTAAATCCTCACAGGATTTCAGAAGACAAAAACTGTTTAAAACACAATAAGGCAGGGGGTGCCTGGGTGGCTCAGTGGGTAAAGTGTCTGCCTTTGGCTCAGATTGTGATCTGGAGTTCCTGGGATTGAGTCCCAAGTTGGGCTCCCTGCTCAGCAGGGAGTCTGCTTCTCCCTCTCCTTCTGCCCTTCCCCCTGCTTGTACTTTCTCTTTCTTTCTCTCTTTCTCTCTCTTTTTCTTAAAAAAGAAACAATAAGGCAAGTAAGTTCAGAGTAGTGTTGTTTTGAGAGTGAGAAATTAGAATTGTACTTAATTTAAATATCCAAACACAGGAACCCAGTTTAATGAATTATAATGTAATCAACAGGATCTTTGCAGTCATTAAAAATTATGTAGGAGAATAGTTAAAGGTACTAGAAAATTAAGTGAAAAAATTATAAAACAACATGTACACATCGAGGTTATTAAGGTCTATGGGGAGGCAGGGCTGAAGAGTTATCATTTACTAGATACAGAGTTTCTGTTTAGGATGTTGGAAAAGTTCTAGAAATGGATAGCAGTGATGACTGCACAACATTATGAATGTACTTGATACCACTGAATTGTATACTTAAAAATGGATGGGGCGCCTGGGTGCCTCAATGTGTTGGGTCTCTGCTTTCGGCTCAGGTGCTGATCTCAGGGTCCGGGGATCAACCCCCGCATGGGACTCTCTGCTCGGCGGGGAGCCTGCTTCCCCCACTCTCTCCTTCTGCCTTTCTGCCTACTTGTGATCTCTCTCTCTCTGTCAAATAAATAAATAAGATCTTTTTAAAAAGTGGTGAAAATGGTAAACTTTATACCATGTATATTTAATCCCCCAAAACTAAAAAAGAAAGCTGGAAGTTCGCAGAGAGTTCTTAGCAAGGTCAAAAATAATTCTCATGTGAAGATATGAAGATATGATGGTTTCTTACAGTTTGCTGCTGTTTGCATTATCATAATTGATGTTCTATTAAATTATTTACTGATATTTTCAGCACATAAAGAAAAGTGTTTGGTTTAAAATAAAACATGCATAAGATGAACCTGTTCCTTAAATCTATCTACCTCTTATATGTATGTCTCTATACATCCATATATAGATATATACACACATTACATGCATGCCTGCCTTTTTTAAATTTTCTGTGATGAATATATATTACTCCTACACCAAAACTTTATTTATAAAAATGTATGAAGCATTATATAAACCGTAAGGAACTTTTATTATTCATTTAAGGGCTTTGGCCTATCATAGTGTGGAATATACAACTGTTGCCAAAGAAATCTTTCTCAGGTCATCTCCAAGACAGTGGTTGACTTTAACTTACAAGAAGAGGACAACCATACATGCAAAGTTCAAAAAGCAATGCACTACCTGGCTCATTTGGGACCTTGCAATAAGCTCATTATGTTTGGAGCCTTAGTCTGCGAGTGGATGGTGTTGACGACAAAGGTAGGCAGGTAACAAATGAACAGCTGACCAAATTAAAGAGCTTGGACTTTATCCTAAAGACAACAGCAAACCACTAATGGCTTTTGAGCCAATGATATGATTATATTTGCATATTAGAAAGATTATGGTGTTTGCATCATGGCAAATGGCCTGGAGAGGAGCAACAATGGAAACAGAGAGGTTGATTAGAAGTCTGTTGTAGTCATCAGGGCCATCTGGACAGGAATGGTCACAATGGGAACAAAGCACATGGAACTCAGACCCATTAGAAAGTAGAACTGGGTCACACTTGGTACTAATTGGCTATGAGAACCAGAGGATCTAGGGTGCATCCTGGCTTTAGCCTTGGGCAATCAAGAGGGGCTGTGTCACTCACTGATACAAAAGTTGAGGGAGGCAGAAAGTAACAAGTTCAGCGTGGAACCAGATGAGCTTGAGGTGCCTATCCAGTTGGAAATCCAGGAAAGGGAGAACTCAGAAGAAGGATCAAAAGCCAGTGGAACATAGGTCAGATATCCATGGAAAGAGATGCAGAGAGCAGGTTTTTAGCCTTTCTCAAAGGTGAAGGAGGGAAAATCGGATGAATACTATGAACATTTTCTCCAGAGATTTAGATTTATATCTTTGGAGAATCTGGCTGTTAATGGTATGAAAGAAATCAGAGACAGTTGAGGGTTGTCATAGGATCATAAGAGTTCTTTTTCTGCTGAGAGACTTGAGTAGTGAGGGAGTGATTAAAGAAACAGGAAAGAGGAGGAATAGTTGGAAGACCAAATCCCTGGGAAGAGACAGAGAAACAGCCTCCATCCCAAAGCAAAAGGTATGAGTCAGGCAGAGTAGGGACAAGTATTTTAAAGGCAGGACATAAGGAAGCAAGACTAGAAGAGAATGCAAGAGACTTTGAGCGTTGTATGCCTGGAAGTTGAAGGCTTTCTTATCAGATGATCCCTCTGGACTTAAAAAGTAGGAGGCGAGGCCATCTATAATGAGGGTTACCAGAGGTCAGAAGTCTGTCAAATGGTCACTGCAGAGATTAGGGCATATAATCAGGGAGACGTCATAGAATTTCTAGGCTGTAGAAGCCCAGCCTAATATTTATAAGTAGGAATCAATCTGGGTGATTTTTCTGCAGCACATCTCAGGATCTTTGAGAAGTGAGAAGATGGCAATAATACAATTTTTTGAAGGCTATAGATTTGCCAAGAATTGTGAGTGGGACAAAGGACAGTGGGGCAAAGCAGATGAGGAGTCAAGTAAGAACTGACCATAGATTCCTCACAACATTAAAAATAGAACTACACAATGACCCAGCAAATCTCACTTCTGGGTATTACCCAAAGAATTCAAAAACAAAAAAGTGTTTAACATCACTCGGCATCAGGGAACTATAATCAAAACCACAATAAGATATCACCTTACACCAGTCAGAATGGCTAAAATTAACAAGTCAGGAAACAACATATTTTGGCTAGGATTCAGAGTAAGGGGAGGCCTCTTACATTTCTTGGTGGGAATGCAAGCTGGTGCAGCCACTCTGGAAAACAGTACGGAGGTTCCTCAAAAAGCTGAAAAGAGAGCTACCCTATGACTCATCATTCGCACTACTGGGTATTTACCCCAAAGATACAAATGTGATCCAAAGGGGCATCTGCACCCCAATGTTTATAGCAGCAATGTCCACATTAACCAAACTATGGAAAGAGCCCAGATGTCCACTGATGGATGAACAGATAAAGAAGATGTGGTTCATGTGTATAATGGAATACTACTCAGCCATCAAAAAAAGGAAATCTTCCATTTGGAACAACATGAATGGAACTAGAGGGTGTTATGCTAAGGGAAATAAGTCAGTCAGAGAAAGACAATTATTGTATGATCTCACTCATATGTGGAATTTAAGAAACAAAACGAGATTATAAGGGGAGAAAGGAAAAAATAAAACAAGATGAAATCAGAGAGGGAGACAAATCATAAGAGACTCTTTTTTTTTTTATAAAGGATTTTATTTATTTATTTGACACAGAGAGAGAGATCACAAGGAGGCAGAGAGGCAGGCAGAGAGAGGAGGGAAAGCAGGCTCCCCGCTGAGCAGAGAGCCTAAAATGGGGTTCGATCCCAGGACCCTGAAACCATGACCTGAGCTGAAGGCAGAGGCTTAACCCATGAGCCACCCAGGCGCCCCAAGAGATTCTTAATCATAGGAGACAAACTGAAGGTTGCTGGAGATGAGAAGGCTGGGGAGTTGGGGAAACTGAGTAATGGACATTAAGAAGGGCTCATGATATAATAAGCACTGGGTATTATATAAGACTGATGAATCACTGACCTCTACCTCTGACACCAATAATACATCATATGTTAATTAATTGAATCTAAATAAAAAATTTTAAGAAGAATACAAAAAACCAATTCAAAGGGATATGCACACCCCAATACTTATAGCATTATTATGTACAATAGCCAAGATATGGAAGCAGCCCAAGTGTCCATTGATTGATGAGTGGATAAAGAAGATGTGAGATAGATATATATGTGTGTGTGTGTGTGTGTGTATACATATATGTATGATATTACTCAGTCATAAAAAAGAATGAAATCTAGCCATTTGAAACAACATAGATGGAGCTAGAGAACATAATGCTAAGCCAAATAGGTCAGAGAAAGACAAATATCACCTGATTTCACTCATATGTGGAATTTAAGAAACAAACAAAAATGACCAATGGAAAAAAGAGGGAGAGACAGAAACAAGCCAAGACACAGATTCTTGGGGTGCCTGGGAGGCTCAGTCATTAGGCGTTTGCTTTCGGCTCAGGTCATGATCCCAGCATCATGGGATGGAGTCCCACATTGGGCTCTCTGCTCGATGGGAAGCCTGCTTCTCCCTCTTCTGCTTCACCTGCTTGTATTCCCTCTCTCACTGTCTCTGTCTCTCTCTCTGTAAATAAGTAAATAAAATCTTTAAAAAGAAAAGAAAAGAAACAGATTTAACTATAAAGAACAAACGGATGGCTACCAGAGGGGAGGTGGGTGGGGGAGGGGTGAAATATGTGACTGTGACGGGATTAAGGAGGCCACCTTTTGTGATGAGTACCGTGTTGAATCACTATTTTATACACCTGAAACTAATATTACACTGTATATTAACTGTACTGGAATTAAAATTAAACTTAATTTAATTTTTAAAAAAGGAAAAAAAAATTGACCATAGAATGATATGCCCATTTTCAAAGCTATATAGAAAAAAGTGAGGCCAAGAAGGATGTGGGGGAAAGAGAAAATGAAATTATCTAAGAATTGGAAGTACCAAAGTTCTCAGTGATTCATTTTAAAACAGGACATTTACTTTCGGTTTTGTTATTTTTTAAAATTGCCAAGTGTCTTGATGCGTCTATGCTGTAGGTTGATCATGAAAACTTAGCCAGAACACTGAAACTAAGAGAAGCCATTTGAAATAAAATTCCTTGCCTCGACGTAATTGCAAAGACTACTGTATAATCGTTCATTTGTATTTCAGATATAAGACCAGAATTAGCCATTAAAATATATCTTCTTTTCCCATACTCAAGGCCAATATTACTCTGCATAAATAAAGTATATGGTCTGGGTATTAGATAATATTAGAGATTTAGAAATATTCTTACATGTATAAAGAAATTGGTTATGTAGGTCAATATCCTTAGTGTTAGTAGGCGCTTTCTGAAATATATGGGAGTGAGGGGTGTGTGGCTGGCTCAGTCAGTAGAGCATGGGACTCTTGATCTTGTGGTTATGAGTTTGAGCCCCATGTTGGAAGCTGAGTTTATATAAAAATAAATAAAAAAATACAATTAAAATTTTAAAAATATATGGGTGTGAACCCCCAGTATATCTGCAATTTATTCTCAAATGGTTTTGGAAAAAAATTATATAATAGAGCAGATATAACAAAATCATAGTTTTTTGGTTTTTTGGTTTTTTTAAATCAGATTGGTTCTTAGTGGGGGAGAGGAAACAATTACTTCCTAGGAGATATTTTTCAATGTTTGGAGACATTTCTGGCTGACACAAGGTAAGAGTGGGGGTACTACTGGCATCTGGTAAGTAGCAGCCAGGAATGCCACTGACCATTCTACAATGCACAGGACAGCCTCCAACAACAAAAATTACCTATACCCAAATGTCTTATGCTGGGGTTGAGAAACTCTATTCTGGATAGTAGATAAACAGATGACCATGGTGCTAGTGCTAGCCTTTCAAATGTCCAAAATATTTTAGAATTTTTATTAAAGGAAACTTAAAACAAAAACTAAAGTATGAGAAGAAAATCAAATCTTTTCCAAGTAGTCAACCATAAATTGTTTTTGATGGTCGTCAAATACAGACCATTGTTTTGAATATGACAAGGGATGCTCTCAGAAACCATGATTTTTAGGTGGATGGTTGGAAACCATTCCTCATCTTCCTTCAGTCAATCAATCAAGAAAGAACATTGTCTTTATCCAGTACTGGAATTTTTGTATAAAATGTTTTCAAAGAGAGGAAAGGAAGCAAAAGGAAGAAGAGGAGATATTTGTAGATCCCTTTCTTTGACCCAACCATCCTGCTGGGCACTTTCCAAACATCATCCAGGCTGGCTTGGACTCAGCTAACAGAGTGAAGTCAGTTGTGTCACACAATGACTAATTACATTCATTCAGTGATTTATTTGTCCATTCAACAAACCTTTATCAAATACCTACTAAGTTCCAGACAGTATTCTAGGCCCTGGAGATAGAGAAATAAATGCAGTATGACTCCTTGGTCTCAGGGTACAAACAGCCTATTAAGGGAGACAGAAAATTTAATACTGAGCAATATAAAATGATCATCCTTAGAGGAATGGGTAGGTTTCTCTGGGAGCACACAGTTGGGTAACCAACCCAGAGGAGTCTTCTCAGACCTAGAATAGTGAGGAGTAAATCACCTCAAGGGATGCTGAGACAAGAATAAAGTAAGCGAGGATAAGGAGTGTGGGGAGGCAGAACCAAAGGCATCCCAGGCAGGTAGGACATCGTGCAAAGGCCCAGAGTTAAGAGGCAGGGAGTGGACGCCTTAGAGAGGGTCTCTAACTTGAGCATATATCAGAAGCTCCTAGAGAGCCTGAGCCCAGGCAGGTTGATATGTAAAATTAACTATCACAGCCTATATGTCTTCATCTGTAAGAGGGGAGACATAACTACCAGATTGTCTAACTATCTCTCAACATTCTTTTGAGAATAAAACCAAGTGACATTATGTATATAAATTTAGGTTACTGTAGAGGTATCAGAGATACTTATTAAAATCAACGCATGTATATGTCAGTTATACTTTAGTACAGCTGAAAAAAAATAAAATAAAATCAGTTCATTTAGAGCCAGAAATAATGGGGACGCCTGGGTGGCTCAGTTGGTTAAGCAGCTGCCTTCGGCTCAGGTCATGATCCCAGCGTCCTGGGATCGAGTCCCACATTGGGCTCCTTGCTCCGCGGGGAGCCTGCTTCTCCCTCTGACTCTGCCTTCCACTCTGTCTGCCTGTGCTCGCTCTCCCTCTGAAAAATAAATAAATAAAATCTTAAAAAAAAAAAAAAAAAAAGAAGTAGAGCCAGAAATAATGTCATTTTCCAGATAACAAAACTGAGGAACAGTTGGCAGAGATGGTGCCAGCCCAAGCGCCCTGGGCCTGACTCCTGCACGCTCCCCACTGTACCGCCCTGCCCTCCCTGCCACTGCAGTTCATAGAAAGCAATTCCCAGGCCCAAAAAAGCCCTCCTCTCCCAGTGGTCAACCTATCTGCCTGTTGCCCATAACCCATTGAATGAGGTAGATGACAAGGCTGACTGGCCCAGTTCGGAATGTTAGAGAATGACTCACCAAGTAGTTAAACATCTAACCCAGCTGAGCAAAGGCAACTGGTAAACCCAAGGTCAGACAGACTCATGAACTCAGTTTCACCCACTAGATCATACTTGAGGTTCAAGAACAGGCTCAGGGTTGTTTTCGCAGAGGGAAGCTAGGCCCCGAGACTGGCTTGGTCAGCAACTCAAACCCAAAAGGAGAAGTCAGAAGCTTCATTCTGGAACCTCTGTTAAGGGAAAGCAGGATAGTTTGGGGAATTGGCATCTTCGGGCATTCCTATTATGAGTTACAAGAACCTTGCCTTTTTAAAATCCTCACATTTACATATCATTTTACACTTTAGATTTGCTTTTACTTTTACTTTTTATTTAGTTCTCATGGGTAGTACTATTGTCCCATTTTACAAATGAGAGTTTCAGTGACTTACTCTGGATGACACACCTAGCAAGTCTTTGGATTCCAATTCTTCAGCATTGAACTCCACCAAAATATTTACGTGAAATGGGTGTGGCCTGTGCCAATTGTTTTCAGTAGACAGGGTGATTGTGTATGTAGTATATGTGTATATATGTGTGTGCATATGCATGTGCGTGTGTTTTACATGCCTTTATTTCCTAGTTTTCTTTTGTCAATACCACTTCAGCATGTCATTTGCTTATTTTCTTGTTGTAGCTTGTTTTTTGTTTCTGTTTAACCACCGGAATCTGTTCATAAAAAGTAGAAAGTATTTTTGGTGAAAAAAATCTTTGAAGTATTAAGATTTAAAGCAGTAGGCCTTTGTGATTTGATGGATAAAGTGAAATTACTTAATGTAAGTTTAATGGTGAACACTCTGTCCAGTAAAAAGAACATTGAGTCGGTTTCAGGATCTATCATGAGTTTTTTTTTTTTTTTTTTTTTTTTTTTTAAATTAAGAAAACAAAGTTTCAGCAGCTCCTTGAAACATTTTCCACAAATAACACACACAGGACTTCTGTGAGGGAAGTCAGAGGGCTAAGTAAAGTAAACAGAGAGACCTTGATCAGCTCCCTCTACAACTGATAACCCAGCTCCATAAAAACATGAAGGTCTCAAGGTTGGGTAGAGATCAGTGTTCAAGTTCAGAAAGCCACAGAAGCAGAACTGGAAAGACTTAGGCCTGTGAGTGAAGCCAGCAGTGGGAAGAGGTACACAGCTAATGATACACACATCATTTATGTATTTTAAGCATTGCTTCTTCTCTTCCTGAATAACATCTGGTTTGCATGGAAGACACTTAGGGTAATCAAGTTTTCACCTTACAAAAATACATGTATACAAGCTGACTATGACCTGGGCTAAAGAGGTTTGTCTTTTAAAAATCCAGAATCCTTTTATTTTTCAAGAAAATATACTACTTTGCTTGGAATCACAAAACACCTTGATGCTGACACAGAACTGTACATCATCCAGGTGAAGACGGAATAATTTATCCAGAGTCACCCAGCCAAGTGGGCCCCTAGTTTCCTAACTTCCTGCTTTGATGCTCTCACTGAGGCGATGAGGAAATAAAAGAGATGCAAATAAAAATAACATGAAATATTTAGTGGCATGGGGGAAATATTGGCGATAAATTTTTGTGTTAAGAAAGCACATTCCATAATATGTATCACATGGTTCTATTTTGGAGGAAATAGAGAAGGTATGTGTGCTAGGTATAAAAAGCATGGGGACAGATTAGCAGGCCAAATCTCTAAGGGAGTAATTAGCAGGACTTGCTCTTTTCCTCTCTTATTTGTTTAAAAAATTTTTTGGATTTTATAATAAATAAGTATAACTGATTTGAATAAGAAATTAATGTTATAAACAAAGAATTAAGCCTGGCTGGCTCAGTCAGTAGATCATGCAACTCTTAATCTCAGGGTTGTGAGTTCAAGCCCCACACTGGATGTGGAACCTACCTAAAAAATAAGTAAGTAAAATAAAATAAAAATGTATTTCTTGTAATCAGCACATAAACAAAGAATTAAGAGCATCCTAGGAAAGTCAGGCAGGTCCATTTCAGAAGTCTAGAGACAAGTAGCATTAGAACTCTTTCTTCTCAAGGGTTGAGAGAGAGAGGACTCTATCTATAGAAGCAGAGTGTTTGACCAGGGTTGTACTACAGGATGGCTAGAGCTGATGGACAAGTGGACACCTAAGAGCCAATGCATGGGCTACAAAACAAATATTTGGAGTGAAGGAAGGTGTGAAATCTTCCCTTTAGAGGGAATATCAGCTTACTGCTTCCGACTGCTCTTAACATCTGAACGATTGGAAAATATTGAGCCGTGAACCCTTTTGTTCACTTATTTTGAGGCACAAAATATTCCTCTAAAACTGATACTTTCTGAAGGAAGATAATCTTTCATGGCTACTCCATGTCTTTTTCCTACCTTGGCTGTATAGCTGATACTCAGACATAATAAAGACCAGGAAAAAAGGAATAAAGATAGTAAGTAGAAGGATGGGTGTATGGATGGAAGGATGGATGGATGGACTACTTTTATTTATGGAGCACCTCCTCTTTACTTGCCAGACTAATTTATGAGCTGTATAATTTCTAATCCTTCGCATTTCTCCTAATCCTTACATTATTTCTAACTTCAACAGGAAGCCATTATTATTCCCATTTCAGAGATGGTAAAACAGGCTGAGAGAAGTTAAGCTACTATAGAGAACAGGATTCGAGCCTAGTCCTGTCTGATTCAAAGACCTATGTCCTCTTCCAAGGCCACTGCTTCCTTTTCTGCACCCTGAGATGGTCCAGCCCTTCTCAGTGGATCCAGTAGATTGCCAAAGAAGTAAGAAGAGCACTGGATTAGAAGTCTATTTCTGGATGCACCCCAGGCATGGATAGTTGTCTAAATGATCTCCAAATGGCTCCTGGCTGACCCTCTCACATCTTCATAGTTTGCCCACACAAGAGACAATCTTTGCCACAGTTGGTTTTTTTATTTGTTTGGTTTTTTTTTAATTTGTTGACCCAAATCGACTCATTGAGATAGAAAATCTCCTACTTACATTAGAAAAGATGGAACTTGAAATGAAGTCTGTTTCAGAAACAAATTTAGTACAGAGTATAAAGGTAGGATGGGTTTTCTGAAAAGCGAACCCCAAATGGCAGAGCCCTCACTGTCAAACTTTATTTCCTTCTCTCATTTCCTTTTCATTTCATGCGCCTCTCATAAATGCTTCTCTGTCCTCTGTGAACCAGCTAATGTTAGGACAGAAAGAACCTCAATTTCCTCAGAGCTCTTTTAAGGGGACCAACCCTAATGTGGTTTCTGTGTAGTTAACTGGTAGGCTCTTGTTAAGTAAACAACCCAACTTTGATACCAGAGAGTCTGTGGTCAGGATGGGGGTTGAGGTTGAAGGGGAGAAGAAGCAGGCTTGGAGGAAGTTTCAAGTAGAAGATTTCTCTACAAAATAGAAAACAATAAATATCTTGACTAAAGCTGCTCTCTATTTCACCAGTTGGGACCCATCCCTACTCTACACTGACCACATGCTGCCCTCTGCTCTTTATACTCGCCCTGCCTTCTACTCTTGGCCTTAGGCTGCAGGTCTGCTTTGAGTGATGTCAGAGAAGCTGCTCTATGTCCTACATGATCATTGAGAATATGGCTCATTTAACCACACAAGAGAAATTCTTCTAAGTGTTCTGTTCCAGAAAAGCTGCCTTTCTACCGATGATTGGTATGTTTTAGCTTATGAATGTTGGGAATCGAGTAGTTGATTTTCTTTCTCTGTTAGCTGCAAGGAAACTCAACAGCCAAATTTGGGATCCACTTTTAGTAGAGTGTGCTGGGCCTTGTGGCATAATTTGAAGCACCAATCCTACTTCTTTTTTGTTGGATTCCTCCAACTACTTCTTTTCCTGTCCACTAGGTCTCTCTGTTTAAATATTTTTTGTTTAAAAAAAAAATTGCACAGTGGGATACCTGGATGGCTCAGTCGGTTAAGCATCTGCCTTTGGCTCAGGTCACGATCCCAGGGTCCTGGGATTGTGTCTCACATGGGGCTCCCTTCTTGGTGGGGAATCTGCTTCTCCCTCTGCCTTCCCTCTTGGCTTATGCTCTCTCTCATGTACACATACACTCTCTCTCAAATAAGTAGATAAGATCTTTTTAAAAAAAATAAAATAATAAATAAATAAATAAACAAATAAAAATTACTGCACTGCTTGTGTCTTTGGAAGCTGCCTTAAATTATTCTGGAACATGTAGGAACAACTGTATTATTTGCCATACCATGCTTTTCCTAACCTACAGTGACACCCTCCTTTTTCTTTAAGATTCATGGGAATGGGGTTCCCTGCAAATCTGTTTGCATCATGGGATCCTGCCTGTTTGGCCAACTTGACTGGAATTGAGGTAGCTACCTGACCCAAGCTAAGCCACAGATTCTTTCCTCCAGAAATTTGAAATTGGAACTTGACAATTGATCTGCTCAACTGATTCCCTGACCATGTAATATATCTACAGCATTGATTCTCAACAGTAGAGGCCCTATAAAGTCACTTGGAGCACTTTTTAAAAATATGGATTCATTCCTGATGATCAAGGAAGGCAAAGATACAAACAGATATGTAACCAAATAGATCTCCTGGTTGGATTTACCTGATGTCCTTTCTGTAAAGAGTTGTGACTGGAGAATAGTAGCACAAACCCCTAAATGACACACCTCTCAGAAAATTGTTGGCTAGGAAGCATGAGACTGGAGTGTTTTCTCTTCACTGAAGTCCCAACCATCTGTGTGCAGACAGACAGAATTGTGAATGGAGTGAAGGACCTTTCACTACCCCTGAACTTTATTTTCTGACTGTTTTACTAGATTTCACTGCCCCCAATAGATTTATTACTTAACAAAGATTTGTTGAACCCATCCTGAATTGGAGTCCCTCTGCTGGATGCTATGGGAGAAGGTTGGGGAAGAGAAAGAAAGTAGGCACCTAGATGAAACTGACCCTAGGGAGACAGGCGACAAGAAATGGGGCAGAGCATGGTGCTCACATTCTCAGGATATAGCAATCGAAGGCACCAGAAGTTTGTTCTAAGCAGCACTAGTGGGCTCTCCTTATCTTGTTTTATGCACAGTAATCTATTATTCTTTCCATTTGTGGAAATATTCAAGGGTTGGCTAAAGTGGCATCGAAATTATGCCCATGAAGAGGTAGATGCAACCAGCCTCCAGTCTCATTTAAATCTAGATAAAAATCTATCTGATATTCTGCATATTAGAACTCCCACTTGAATTCCTTGCTCAACACCAATTTTCTCAGCTGGCCTTTCTTGCCCTTTCTTTTTATTGTTTATCTACCTTTGAAAATAGCAAAGAAATGGAGTGGGAAATAGAAAATTACTCTGTTGGAAAATCTTACCTTCCTAAATGCGAGCTTTCAATGCATTCAGAAATAGTCTATAGCTTTGCTGAGTGCTCCCAGACATCCCCAGCAGCTAGTGTAACTGACTCAGGTTCAGGTTGGAGAGGAAAGAAATAACAGTAATACTTAAAATTTATTGAGTACCTACATGTCAGACATTCTTCTAAGAGCTTAGATGCAATATTTTTATTTAATAGTCAGAACAGCCTTTGAATAATTCTACCTTCTCTGCATAACAGAAGAGCAAACTGAGGCTTAAGAGGTAAAGGGAGGTGCCCAAGGTCATGCAAGGTCATTCATGGTAGAGAATGGAGTGGTATCTCAGCTGTCCAATAGAACGCAAGGTCTTTATTTTTGATGGTTCAGTATCTAAAGTGCTTCAAGCAGTGCTGGGCACTTGGAAAGCACTCAATTAATATTTGCTAAATGAGTGAATAAGTGAATGACTATCTGGCTACAGAAGCAAATCTTCAGCAAGCAGGCAGAAAGAATCACACAGCTAACGGGTAAGTGCCCTACACCATGGATTCTGAGCTTGGGTTCCATGTGGCACAGAGGTATCCTCTTTCAGAAGTGATTGGTGGCACAGAAATAGTATCCCATGACCCAGAAGAGCTAGGTGCTAATCTTGGCTCTCCTGTTGCGTGACCTTGGACCCATGATCCCTGTGCCTTTCTGAGTTTCAGTTGTCTTTTCTGCAAAATGAGAACCCTAAGACTATCTCTAAATTCTTTTCCAAATCTAACAGCCTGTCATTCTCAAGAATGTTTACGCTTATCTTTCAGATGAACCACTCTATGGACAAACCAAAAATGGCACCAAGAGCTGTGGGAAAAGAAGCATTCCATTTTCCATTCTGGATTTGGTATCACCTCCTGTCTTCCTAGATTCTCCGCTGGGACGCTTCACAATGTGAGGGGTTTTTTTTTTCTCCCCTTTTCCTTTCTTTTTCTTTTTTCCATTTTTCAACTTTTAATTCTGAAGTAATTTTTGACTTGCAAAAAAAGAAAAACAGTAGAAAGAATTCCCGAATACCTATCACATAGTTTCCCCAAATGTTACCATTTTTTACGCATTTTTCACAGTGAAAAGATCACAATCAGAAAGTTAACATTAACAAAATACTGTTATCTGATCCACAGTCCTCAGGTTCACCAACTGTCCCACTGATGTTCTTTTTCTGGACCAGAATCCAGTCCAAGTTCACATGTTACATGTGGTTGTCTTGTTTCGTTAGTCTCCCTTAATAGGGAACAGATTCTCAGTCTGTCTTTGTCTTTCTTGCCCTTGACACATCTGAAGAGTTACTGCCCAGGTATATTTCAGAAGATCCCTTAATTTAGGTTTGTCTAATCTTAATTGAATACTTGCTCTACACTTTCAGTAAGAACACCATACAGGTGGTTTTATTTCCTTCTGAGTGCACTTCCTCAGAGGCTACATGGTGTCAATTTGTTGCTGCATTACCCATAAGGTAACTGATTACTCCTTTATTTTGTTTTTCATATTCTACATATTTAATCAGAAAAAAAACAGAATAATAATAGTACCCGCCTCCCAGGGTTGCTATAAGCACTAAATAGAAGAGAAAAATGGTACATGAAGCACTTAACCCAGTTCCTGGGACACAGTGAGACTGAACTGTTATATTATTACCGCATCATCATTTTTTTTTTTTTCCTTTTAAAAGCAGATCAAACAATGAGAAACTTGTTTAAGTAAAGATGGGAGTTGCTGATGGAGCTGTACTCGGGGCATCTGCAGACACACATTCTGCTTTTGCATTTGCTGCTGCAGCTGTGCCCCCTAAGCCAGGAGAGTTCCAGCAGGCCCAGAGGGATCAGAGCCCTCAGTGTTTCCCTGTAAGGGCAGCAAATGTAACTAGAGTGTCATTTGAGTGTTTGGCGATTGTACACTCAGTGGCAGGGGACATGTCCATTCAGCCCCAGATCTGGCCTACAAGATGTCAGGTAACCTTTTCAAGGCTATGAGATTTTAATAGACTTCCAAGTCAAGTTGCCAGATATGATGTTTTTGCCTGGGTGAAACATGATTAATGTATAAATCCAGGTTTTACAAGTGACATCTGCATACTGTGTTTACTTAACTAACTGCAGACTGATTGACGTGTAGGCATTCCATAATATTTTTCTCTTAGTCTGTGAATCGGCAGTCCAATGAATTATTTATTGGTCTAACACATCCTGGTGCTTTTTTATTTCTTTTAAGAGAACAGTCTCTATTGGAAGTCCTGGCCTTGCTTAGCCAATTAACCTTCCCCTGTCCAGATCTCCTCTCTTGAGGACTAAACCATCAAAATCCAAAGTAACATTTAGTGTGTGGATGAAGGGATCATGCCTGCTCACGACCTCAGTCCCTTCCTGTTGTCATCTCCCCAAAGTCAGATGTAAAACTTTATTCCCAAATCAATTGCAATTGATGTGCACACATCTAGTTCCTGTGTTTTTTTCTAAAAATGAGCTAAAACCTCTTGGCAAAGGAGAAAGAGAGATGGCAGACCCCTGTTCTTGCTAACTTTAGCCTCGTTGCCCTGACAATAACCAACAGGGCCAGGGATGGGGATAGGGTGGAGGATGGAGGAGGTGACAACAAGAGCTGTTGAATCAGGTGTCGCTCTTATTTCCCCCTTTTCTTTTACTCTCTTGCTCTCTCTGGTGCTACTTTCTCCCCTCCTCCCCTCTGCCCCAAGGCTATGCTGGTAGTTCAATTGAGACATGATGGTGGCCCGCAATGGCGATCAGTGGGGTTAAATTCAGAGGCTACTTTGAAGCTCGAGTTGACAGGACTTACTAATGGATTGGTTGAGGGGTGTGAGTGAAAGATTTTTGGCCTAAGCAACTAGCTGGGGGCTGGTGTCACTTACTGAGGTAGAGAACCCAGAGGAGAATGAATTTGGGGGTGGGGAAACTCGAGACTCTATTTTGGGACTTCTTGTTTTGTTCATTTTCTTTTTTTTTTTTTTTAAGATTTTATTTATTTATTTGAGAGAAAGAGTGAGAGAGAGAGAGAGAGAACATGAGCAGAGGGAGTAGGACATGGAGAAATAGCAGACTCCCCACTGAGCAGGGACCGCAATGCAGGGCTCAATCCTGGGACTCCAGGATCACAACCTGAGTTTAAGGCAGACTCTCAACCGACGGAGCCGCCCCGGCGTCCTTTCTTTGGGAGCTCTTATGTTTAAGCTGCCTCTAACAAAACAGAGGAGAAATGCTGAGTAAGCAGTTTGGATACACAACTTAAAATTTAGGGTAGAGTATAGTGAAAACAACATGGGTCTTTATGTGGTACATTTTGAGTTATAAACATATTATAAGACTTTAACAATACATTTAACTTCTCTGAGCCCCAATTTTCATATTTGTCAATTGTACTTATATTACCCATATTTTAATTGCTTATTGCTTTGTAAGAAATCACTCCAAAATAGAGCGGCTTAAGATAACATTTACTATGTTTAATATAACGCTTAAGATAACATTTTTATGACTCTGTGGGTGGGACTCAGCCCGTCTTCTGGGTCTTCTACTTTTTCTGCTAGTTCTGTGGGTCTTCTCGTTTTGCCTGAAAATCTTATGCACCTGCATTTAACAGGAGTTTCACTAAGGCTGAAATAATCTAAGATGGCCTCTCATCCCCTTAGAACTTCTTTCCATGTGACCTCTCATTATTTTGTAATTTAGCCTGAGCTTTTTACATGGCAACTAAATCTCAAGAGGAGAAATCTAACGTCAAAGCACTTATTCAGCCTTGATTTACACTGTGTCTGCTAATATCCCATTGGGCAGAGTAAATCAGCTGGCCCAGCCCAAAATCAATGTGGCAAGGGAATACCTAGGGTGTTGACACTGGGACACATGATGTGAGAGTGGATTTGGGGGCAGATAAAATTGTCTGCCATGTGGCAGATGTTCAGTAAATATTAGCTGTTATTATTAAGATTTAGCAACCTTCAAAATCAATCCCCAGGACCTATATTTCCTATTTTACTTATAAAGGTACTGGGAAAGAAATTAACCTGCCTTTTTTTGTCTCTTCTCTATGTTCTCCAACAGAAGTAGAACTGTAGTCTTTTTAACTTTGCTCTCGATTATGCTACCTAAGAGACGTACTGTGATTATTTAAAACTCAGCAAAGATGTGGTCTAATATTATGATTTTGAAAAAGTAAAAATTCTCATATCTTCTCATTAAAAATGGCTTTGAAACCAAAATTAAAAATCTGAACATCCATGCTCTTCCAATGTTTTTTTTTCAAGCATAAAAGTTGTGTTTCAGTTTTGTGATTTTTTAACATAAGCCCATTACAAGTCCTTATTTCTAACTGTAATTCTCCCACTATTTCTTTGCCATTTGGTATTTTTTCCTACCTCAGTCTCATCCAAGGTCACTACACATATCTCAGTACTAAAGGAACAAATCACCCATGCTTTACCCACAGCTCTTCTCCTCCACAAAAACACACAAAGCAAGTCATTGTTTAGCAGTGACTTGGAAATATAGAGGGGGCACATAAGTGTTGCTTGTCCCAGTCTGGGCCCCAGAATCTTAACTATAATGATCACAAAAAGAATCTGCCAGCCCAGATATCTATATCTCTATATAGGACTGCCCAGAAGGGTTCTGAAACTTGGGACTTTTTAAAGATGACAAATAATTTTTTTTTAAGATTTTATTTATTTATTTGACAGACAGAGATCACAAGTAGTCAGAGAAGCAGGCAGAGAGAGAGAGAGGAGGAAGCAGGCTCTCTGCTGAGCAGAAAGCCCGATGCGGGGCTCGATCCCAGGACCCTGGGATCATGACCTGAGCCAAAGGCAGAGGCTTTAACCCACTGAGCCACCCAGGCGTCCTGACAAATGATTTTTGAGAATGATTGTACTTAGGCTATGACTCTATCTATCTATCTATCTGGATGTACACACATCTTTTATGTATAATAACAAAAGCTATGTAGGAGTGCTCTGTTATCCTTGGTAGGGTAAAAATACTTAACCAGTGGTGTTTGGTGAGTATTTCTTTTCTTCTTGTATTTTATTAAGTTCCTGGCCCCAGATCTCAGGCCTACTCATGCTGAAAGGCCATTTCCTTGGGTCTTTCATTCCTATGGCAGAGCACATCTGGTCTGTCTTCCAAAATGATTTGTAAAATCTTATCTCCTTGTTGTACATGTGAGCCTCTGTTTCCCCTGCCATGGCCGCCCTAGCTGACCTTTGGCATCCTGTGTGTGCTTCTGCTTGTGTGACCCTGGGAAGGATAATGTATTCCCTTTCCTTTGACAAGAAAAATAACTTCCTGGTTGGGATCCAAACATAAAATGCTCCATCCACTGGTGGTGGCTTGATTTCATAACATGTTCTGTGCAACACCTCTAAACACCTCTCTCCATCAGACCAGCACAGGGGTGCTCTTGCTAAATCACAATGCACACAATGTTGTCTGGGTAATAATAGTCGAAGGACACAAAGCAGATGGGATATGGATCGATTCTGAGTCTCAGAATTGACTTTTTCCTTTCTTACTGAATTGTTGGTGCCACTTTCATAAAAGCCCATGGTTTACTTTATTCCTATGAGTCAAACAACTTCCTTTCTTCCCTCTATTTATAGAAATGCATTAGGAAATTATTTTCAAATTGGAAAATCATTGGCTAGGGAAACATCTTTTTATTTGTTTGAGATCACACAGTGCTAGCACCACCTTTTGCATTTTCGTGAAATGAAAAGACATTGATCCACTTTTCACCTTATTTTCATATAATTATTACATAGAACTATATTAGTCAAGATAACCCCAATTATTTTGTAGTAACAATTATCCCTGAATTTCAGTGCTTCAAGGTTTATTTCTCACTCATTCTACCTCCTAGAGTGAATTGCCCAGAGACCTCTGGTCAACAAGGTCACACAACGACCTAGACTGGCAAGAAAGAGGCTGTATCTCAACTCATGCTTTCATGATCATCCAGGTAAGGTATAATGAATGTGGAAAATTGTACACTGACTCTTTTTTTTTTTTTTTTTAAAGATTTTATTTATTTGTCAGAGAGAGTGAGCGAGAGCAAGCACAGGCAGACAGAGTGGAAGGCAGAGTCAGACGGAGAAGCAGGCTCCCTGCGGAGCAAGGAGCCCGATATGGGACTCGATCCCAGGACGCTGGGATCATGACCAAGCTGAAGGCAGCTGCTCAACCAACTGAGCCACCCAGGCGTCCCTGTACACTGACTCTTAAGCTTCTTTCCAGAAGTATCCCATCACTTTACTCATATTTCACTGGCCCAAACAAGTCATATAGCCAAGACTCTCTTTAAAGGAGGGCAGGTCCAAATGTACTATGTTTCCAGCTGGACAATGTATGAAGGGCCGCAGTGATTGCTCCAGCACTTAACCAACCTCCCAAAGATCTAAGTAGCCTAAAATATGTGACTGAAGAAGAAAAGAAAGAAAGTGGGACACCTGGGTGGCTCAGTCGGTTAAACATCTGCCTTCGGCTCAGGTCATGTTCCCAGGGTCCTGGGATTGAGTCCCGCTTCCTACCAAAGTAGCAGTGATATCGTCACTCTCTCAAGGGCAATGGACTGTTAAGAAGCCACCAAACATGACTAAAATCTTATAATGACATGGTAAAATCCTCAAGATGTAATGTTAAGTGAAAACTACCAAGGTATGACATTCTTTGGACTTTTTGTTTTTGTTTTTGTTTTTTTAAGATATGTTTATTTATTTTAGAGTGAGAGACAGCACGAGCAGGAGAGGCAGGGGGAGAAGGAGAGAGAATCTCAGGCAGACTCCGCACTGAGCTCAGAGCCTGGCACAGGGCTCAATTCCAGGATCCTGAGATCACGACCTGAGAGGAAACCAGGAGTTGGAGGCCCAACTGACTGTGCCCCCCAGGTGCCCCGGTGTAGTACTGTTTTCAATATTAGCTCATTAACAGTGTTAATAGGAGTTATCTCTGGCTGGTGGGATTAAGGTTTTTGTTTTCCAATTTTTTTAAAAAGATTTTATTTATTTATTTGACAGAGGAAGAGAGATCACAAGTAGGCAGAGCAGCAGGCAGAGGGGGGGGGGAGTAGGCTCCCTGCTAAATAGAGACCCCGATACGGGGATCGATCCTAGGACCCTGGGATCATGACCTGAGCCAAAGGCAGAGGCTCAACCCACTGCACCACCCAGGTGCCCCTTTGTTTTCCATTTTTATACCTTGCCCATTTTCTAAAGTGCACATGTAAATTTTTACTGAAAATTATAAATGAACTTTAAAAACACACAAAAACTCTGTTTCATTGTTTTAGTGGAATATAACTTACATACCTTAACATTCACCCATCTAAACTATACAGTTATATGAGTTTTAGCAAATATATACAGTCATGCAACTATCACCGCAATAAAAATTTAGAATATATTAAATACCCAAAAGTTCCACAAGTCCCTTTGTGGTCCACCCTTGTACTCTCAGCAAGCCTCTCCATCTGTTTCTTGCTGCTACATAGTTTTCTTTTGCCAGAGATTTCGTATAAATGCAACTACACAATATCTTCTTTTACTCAGTGTGTTGGTTTTCAGATTCATTCATGTTGTTACATGCATCAGTAGTTCATTCCTTTTTATTACCAACCAGCCTTCCATAAAATGGAAACAACATTCATCAGTTGGTAGACATTTGAGTTGTTCCCAGATTTTGGCTATTACGAATAACACTGCTATAAACATGGCATACAGATCTTGGTCAGATACTTTGAGTTCCCTTGGGTAGATACCAACGAATGGAGTTTCTGGGTCATACAGGAAATGTTAGCTTAATTTTTCAAGAAACTGCCAGCTTGTTTTCCCAAGTGGCTGTACTAGTTTGCATTCTTATCAACTATGCAAGAGGGTTCTAGTTTCCCCACATTTTCGCCCAAGCTTGGAATTGTCCGTCTTTTTAATTTTAGCTGTTCTAGTGGGCGAAAAAATACATAGCACTTGGACAACTCCCTCGCAGACATTTAGTTGGCATTCAGCATGGTGGTAGCAAGCTCCACTTACACAGTAGCTGAAATCTCAAGCTCCATGATTGCAGGCTTTCAGCAATCCGAGCAAAGCCAAGGTAAATCTTCATTAACTACCAAAAGCTTCATGTCCTCATTACTACAGACTTGGGCCACATAAGTTTCTTACTGTAACACAACATAGGCAACTCAGCTTACATATAAACTAACTAGAATAGATATCTGTGCTTCTTGGAAATGTGTGTGTTGGGTGCCCGGGTGGCTCAGTTGGTTAAGCGACTGCCTTCAGCTCAGGTCATGATCCCAGAGTCCTGGGATCAAGTCCTGCATCTGGCTCCCAGCTCCCTCCGGAGTCTGCTTCTCCCTCTGACCTTCTCCCCTCTCATGCTCTCTCTCACTCTCTCAAATAAATAAACTCTTAAAAAAAAAAGAAATAAAGAAAATGGTGTGTTGCAGGGAGTGGAATGGAGATAGAATTACATTGTGAAATTATCTCTACACATTAAAGCTAATCAAGGAACAGTCATGCCACTGGATTTTTCTTCCTTTTGTTTTTCTTTTTCAGCTTGACAAGGCAAAGTGTGGACTGAATTTATAATTATTTTTTTAAGGTTTTATTTATTTATTTGACAGAGAGATCACAAGTAGACAGAGAGAGAGGAAGAAACAGGCTCCCTGTTGAGCAGAGAGCCCGATGCGGGGCTCGATCCCCAGGACCCGGGGATCATCACCTGAGCTGAAGGCAGAGGCTCTAATCCACTGAGCCACCCAGGCACCCTGAATTTATAATTATTTTTTGATAACTACAAACACGGGAAGCAACTGCTATAGTACTAATGGGATCTTTGGCCTGGGATGAGCCTAGGGAAATGGGATACTTACATGGAATAAAGGTAAGGGAGAAAAGTCCTGAGAGAAACTATGAGTAAGGTTTATGTTACATATGGGGAGATGTGCTGCACTGCTGTTGGTGAACATTGTGTTAGAAGAAAAATGTTCTAGGTTCAGATTTAGGTCTTACATTTATCAGCTGTAAGGCCTTAGATGTGTCATTTCATATCTCTGGTTTCCTCATTTGTAAAATGAATATAATACTATCTGACCTACCTAGTGCATAGTGACCAGGGAGGCAAGCCACCCTACAGAATCAAATTTGTACTGGAATTTACATTATTTGTACACAGCTCATTTGTACTTTTCGTCTCATCTTATGTGATTGCCAAATAATCTACTGAAGTAGGAAAGAGTAGTTATTATCTCTATTTATAGACTAAACTGAGACTCTGAGGGCTTGAAATCCCCCAGGGAATTTGTTGCAAAAGAAAGACTTCTAATTCCCTGGCTGATAGATTATTATTTTGCATTGTAATTCTTATATGTTATATGTTGTGCTATAATTTGTAATGTTTTAATTGGAATATGGCCACAGTCGATTCATTTGGTATTGTCTGTGACTTCTTCTTTTTTTTTTTTTTTAAGATTTTATTTATTTGACAAACAGAGATCACAAGGAGGCAGAGAGAGAGAGAGAGAGAGAGAGGGGAGGAAGCAGGCTCCCTGCGGAGCACAGAACCTGACTCAGGGCTCCATCCCAGGACGCTGGGATCATGACCTGAGCCAAAGGCAGAGGCTTTAACCCACTGAGCCACCCAGGCACCCCTGTGACTTCTTTTGTGCTACAAGGGTAGAGTGAGTCATTGCCTGAGAGACCACATATCTTCAAGCCTGGAATATTTACTATATGGCACTTAAAAAAATATTTGCTGACCCTTGTTTTAAATGCTTTGTGTATGTATTGATTCATTGTTTCCCTCTTAACAATCCTATGAGGTAGGTTGTGTTAGGATCCCCATCCTCTGTTTGAAGAAACTAAGGGATAGAAAGGTAGAGCAAGTAGACCAAAGTCAAACAGTGGAGTCCAAGGAGGAGATGAAGATTGTCCCCTAAGCACTCTGACTTCAAAACTTTGGCACTTAAGCCCTTTCATTATTGGTCTCTCTTACTCCTGCTGGTCTGTATTTCATTCAGGCAACAGAAACTCATTAAGCAACTATTCACTGCCCCGTTCTAGGAAATGGACACCATTCTAGGGACCGGGGACAGGGCAAGACAAGCTCTCGTGGAGACCACAGTCCAGTGGAGGAGAAAGACAATTAGAAAGGCACCCAAGAAACAAGCAAGATTGTCTCAGAGAGTGATGAAGGCTGTGAAAAAAGGGCCAGAGTGACAAGGACAGAGAAGTGGTTGGTGGTTTCTTCTTTCATACAAAATTACGAGCCTCCAATGGTCAAGACCTCTGACTCGGTGTTCCGGGGACATCCAGAGTCCTGCCCAGAAAGGGCCCTCAAGAGTAATTTCTAATCAGCCGTCAGCCTGGAGTGTTCCAAAAATAGCTGTGGAAGTTGAAAAGGTCATTAATACTGCGTGTCCTCCATAGTTCTGTGTGTCTTTCCTGAGATAACAGGGAGGCGGCTGTGGTCATGCTGGTACTCGTACTCTGTGCGGCTCTGGGAGGGCCTGTGGCACTTCCATACCATGGCTCCATGTCCCTGCCCTTGAGTCCTGGGGAGTCCAGCCCATGGTGGTGGGGGCAGTTTGGGCTTCAGCCTTTGGACATAGAAGGTAGGAGGAGGGAATGACCCAAGTCCTATAGGTAACACACAAATAGGGTGCTGGACTAGTAGCTGATTTGAGGTTGATTTTAGACTGATACTGTCATCTCATGGGGAACATGGCTTTCCAGGAATGATTTAAGTAGAAATTCCATCCTAGTGCCAAACTAGCCCTTTGCAAGCATAAGCAAGCCCAGAGCCCCCGTGATGTAGGATGGAAGGAATGATTGAATGCCTGGAGAGAATCTGACACGGGCATTTTCCATCCTGGCTCTTGGCCTCACCTTGTGTGACCTTTGCAATCATCCTGGGCAAACTGACTTCAGGACACCTGTTCTCTATAGCAACTGTCCACGCCAGCCCCACCTGGCCCCACTCAGCTGGAAGCTGGCTCCAACCGCTGCTGCCTGCTGCTACCCTGCTGATGCCCACATTCGCCGTTATGGCTTTCCTTTTGCCCCTTATCTCCATCTCTGCCTCCTCTTGCTTTTTTTTTAAATTAAAAAAAAATTTTTCTTTTCCCTGATGCACTCCAATGACTACTCGTTGCACATGTTCGAAAATGTCCTGCTGCCGAAAAGTATTTTGTTCTGGGTATGACACTTTTTCCAGGAAGAGCTGGGAACAAATCTGGAGACTAAGGGAAAAAAGCTATTTGTATGTGTATTAGTGTCCTCGGGATGCCATAACAAATTGCCACAAATTGGGTGGGTTAAAGCAACAGAAATATATTCTCTCAGAGCTCTGGAGGCTAGGAATCTGAGATTAAAGTTTTGGCAGCACCTCGTTCCCTCTAACAGCTCTAGGGAAGAATCCTTCCTCGCCTCTTCCAGCTCTGGCGGTTGCCAGCAATCCTTGCCATTCTTTGGCTTGGAGCTGTATGAGTCCAATCTCTGTCATCACATGGCTTTTTGCCTTGTGTGTGCTTCTGTGTCCCAGTCTCCCTCTCCTTTCTCTTGTAAAGACACCACTCATTGCATTTAGGGCCCACTCCCATCCTGTATGACCTCATCTAAGCTTGATTACATCAGCAAAGATCCTAGAAGTTCCCATAAAGTCACATTCTAAAAAAGGTCACATTCTCAAATACCAGGGATTAAGTCTTGGACATATCTTTTTTGGGGGGCACAATTGAACACATTGCAGTGTGTGTTGGGTGTATTTAGGAACATGGGGTCACATTTGGCCCACACCATGCCACCATCCAACTTATGGACTACACTTTGAAAGCCCACCTGCAAACGAGGAAGGGAGTGGATTTGGTGAGATGGCAGAAGCCCAAAAAGTGAGACTGGTCTCACAACGTCTTCCTGCTAGTCACAGATAAACCGGATTGGATCGTGCCATATGTCCTGTTCCGCACGTTTTAGACAGGAGTCCAACTTGCCAGAATTCGAGGCGGTCTCCTCTTGCCACTTGTCCATTCCCATCGTTCCTTTATTGAGCATCTACTATGTAGCAGACCTTATACGAGTCCTTTCTTCCCTGAAAATTCTGAGGTGGATCCTCCTAGCTCTACTTTGCAGAGAGCAAACCTGAGGCTTCGAAAGCGTAAGTAACATGCCCACAAAACACACCTGGCAAGTGGCACAGCTGGGAGTGGAGTTCCATGTTGTCCGTGTCTTTAGTCCACTCTGTTTCATTCATTCATGTATTCAACCGTGTATTCATTCAACTTATAATCATTCAATATCAATTACATGTTAGACCTTAGTGATAAAGCAGGCAAGCCGATGGCCATGACCCTGGGTCCAGAGAGTAGAAGTAGAACTCTGGAATGAATTACATGAGAAGTCAGGAGATGGACATTCCATGATTTCTCTCAAAGGAGCTAAACTCTCTGAAAGGCTGTCGTGTTTAGCATGGAGGATGTGACCTATTTTGTCATTTTGGTACACCTCAACAATCAGTGAAAGGAGTTTATCTTTAGAAGGCAGGGAATTTGTCGGTTAAGATGGCTTATGATTCAAGCCTACTCTCATTCCAGAGACCTAGCATTCACCACTCTGTTGCTAGCCTCTCTTTGATTCAGTTCCCAAGATTGTAAAACAGAGAGGGCAACCCCCTGAGTTAGTTCAAGGGCTGTACAAGGGTCATGTTGAGTATAAGATTCAAAAGTGAATATGACTGGGCTTTACAAGTAACCATTTAGCTTGACCACAAGGTTTAATATTTATGTCCCACAAATTTAAGATATTGTTAATCGCATTCATTTTATTATCAAGATACTTTCAAAGAAGGTGGAGACAGAGCTACAAATTAGCTGGGCTGCCAAATGTGTTTTATGTCACTGAGAATGTTGTGATCCTTACTTGTGTGGTGGTCTTAGGAAACCTGAGGGCTCTTGGTTTGGCATTTGGACTGGGCCCAGTTGCCACCTTTGAGAGCACAGTGCAAGGAGAGATGGTGGGCAAGACCCTGCTGCTCCATTTGCTTTCCTTAGAGCTGGAAGGCACAACCTACCCCTGAATAACAATGCCCCACACCAGTGGAGGTTTCATCCGATGGTGTCATTTTCCATCTCACAGAATGTTGGAGAGCTGCCCAGGGAGTGGAGAATATGTTTAGTCCAGACATCCTCCCTCTGCCTGGCCTTCAAAGCCCTCTGTGGTCTGGCTTTTTCATTCTTATCCCCCCTAGTCTTCTACTTCCTTCTACTTCCTCCCTGACCTGCCATGAGGCAGCGCTGTCAGTGCACGTGCCCCTCATTATGCTCGGCCCCATCCAGTCACCCAACCCGGCTGAGCCTTTCCCTCCTGCTTCTGTAGCAGATGGTAAAATGGCCACAGCTATGTATTTTCCTCGCTGTACCCTTACCGCTCTGGAAGGTGACTTTTCATTTTCTTTCCTCAAAAAGTGGAACTTCTCCCCAGCCCTTGAATGTGAGCTGGACTTGTGACTCGCCTTGGCCAGCAGGATGGGACCGAAGTGATGTAATGCAAGTTCTGAGCCTAAGCCTTAAGGGGCCTGGCATGCTTTTGTTCACTCACTTGGAACTCTACGGTCACAGTGGGGGCCAGTCTAGGCTGATCTGCTGGATGATAAGACATATGTGGCTCAGTCACCCTGTCCCTCAATCTGACAGCCATCCAGCTGCTAATGGAGCCACCAGAGAATTGTGGATGGTACAGTGAGTGATGGCTGCTGGCACGGGGATCGGCCATGCTGAGCCCAGAGCAGCAGAGCTGTCTATCTCATCTGTGGACGGGCAAGCAACAACAAATGGCCGTTGTTTTGAGCCACTAAGTTAGGAGGTGGCTTAATGGGCAGCATGAGATAACTAAGACACCCCGGAATTTCTTTTACATTCATCCAACAAACACACACTCCATGCCTCCATGTCACTCCATCTGTGCTGGGCTTGGAGGGCTTGGAGAGAACAGAGACTATCTCCAAGGAGTTCCCATCTATTTGGTTTGGGCCTTTGAAGTTCAGTTCTTTCAAGATAGTCAAATCCTATTTCCCAGACATCTTCCCAAATCTTCCCAGTCTGGATGAGTGCTCCCTCCCCACCCCCTACACCTGCCTTAACTGAAGCATCTACATCGTAGCACGTGGCTGGATTCTCCCTCTCTCCTGGACTGCTGTGAGGACTGAGGAACTGGTCCCTCTGTCCAGCCTGGTCCCCAGTCTGCCCTCCACAGTCTTACAGTGAGCTTTCTGAGTGCAAATCATATGACTCCTGAGTAAACTGCTGCACTGGTTCTTCTCTCAGCACCCCTCCACACCCCGCTCTGCTATGACCCCCTCCCCACCCCCACCCCTGCCACCCTCTAGCCACATATTCTGCTATTCCCAGTCCCAGCTCGCACTTTCACAGTCTAGCTATCGGTAATTCACTCTTCCCAGGTCTCTTCCAGGAATTCTCCCCACCCTAGTTTGCCTGATATGCAGCGATTTATGTCTTAGGCTCAGTTGTCATCCCTTCTAGGAAATCTGTATTGAAATTTCCCCCCACCCCGCCCCTCCAAAGAGAGCTGATTTCTTCCCCCCTCTGCGGTCTGTAATATCGCTGTTGCCTACCATTAATTGCCTGTGTTTACATGTCTGCATTCAATATTTGTTCATTCAAGGCCTAGGCATTAATAGTATCTGTATACCTAGCTAGGCCTTAGGTAATCTTTCTAGTTAGGAGACACTCAATTACTGTTCTTTGAGTGAGTGAGCCAATAAATGAAAAATGAAACGAATAAAGCTCCCCCCCATGTACACCCCAAAAGGGTAATTTCACATATCTATACAGCACAGGTATCCTATCCTTGTACATATAAGATTTCTTTATTTCCTAAGAGAAAATTTCACCTACCAGATGAAGGAAGAGAATCCAAGTGTCTTGAGAAAGAGTAAAGAAATACCAGTCATAACAGGAGACGGGTCATCTGAAAACCAAGCATTATCCATCATCCAATTTTGTATGATCTTTATGAATCCCGGGACATGAAGTCAGGTCTCTGTATTTCCAAAAAGAGAATTCTAATCTTTAACATTTCTGAAAAATAGTAGAGGGGACCTCCTTTATGCTAGAGCCATTGCCTGTTTACTTTTGTCATCCCTCCCTGAGTCTTGGGCACCAATGGCCTTCTGGAGTCTGTCATCCCCAGCAACATGTCCGCACGAGGAAAACTACCCTCATGTGGTGGGATGCTTTTCCCTCTCTCCCACTCGTCATCACCTCTCTCCTTCTCAGTTCTTTAATTAACTTCTTTTTTTAAAAAATATTTTTAGTTATTTGTGTTAAAAAATAATTGACATACAAATATTGTATTAGTTTCAGGTACCCAACCTAGTGCCTCAATATTCATAGATATTCCAAAAAGGTCACCATGATCAGTTGAGTTACCATCTGTCACCATGAAGTTGTTACAATACTACTGACCACCTTCCCTATGCTGCCCGTTATACCTGTTTCATCCCAGTGTTCTATTTATCTTATAACTGCAAGACTCACCTTCTAATCATCCCTAACTGGTCCTTCTCTCCTTTGTCTTTTCCAAATTTCCCCCATTTCCAAATCACCAAAGCCAAGGAACATGTGTGGCAGAGAAATCTAACTTTATTAGAAAAGAGGGGCCTAGGAGAGAAGAAATTTTTACAAAATTTATCATTTTAAAAATAATAGCATTCTCTTCTTGAGAGTAAGGTGGGTGAGGCTAGGAACAATTATACTCTAACACAGCCTGATAGACTTAATTATTCTATCCCCACTTGGTATGATTTGATTCATTGGTCCATAACAAAATGAGAAAAATAAAGTAAACCAGAATGTTTTTGAAAACAATTATTAAAATGAATTTTAAAAACTGCCTTTTATTTTTATTTTTTTAAAGATTTTATTTACTTATTTATTTGACAAAGAGAGATTGAGATCACAAGTAGGCAGAAAGGCAGACAGAGAAATAGGGGGAAGCAGGCTCTCTGCTGAGCAGAGAGCCCAAGTCGGGACTCAATCCCAGGACCCTGGGATCATGACCTGAGCTGAAGGCAGAGGCTTCACTGAGCCACCCAGGTGCTCCTAAAAACTGCCTTTTAGTTTAGTGTCTACCTTCCTAGAGTTGTCTTTTCTTTAATGAAACCATTGTGATTGAAGATATTGGTTTAATGTTCTTATTTAGCAAAGTAGAAAGTTGGCGAACAGATGCAAGTCCACTGTTGAGAAAAAAATTTTTTTACTAGACCATAAAATCTTAAAGTATGGGAACTATTAATCTACTGTTAAGAGTTAAGAAAAAAAAAAAAAAAGAGGGATGCTTTAGTTGAGGTGGAAGAACAAGGAAAAGAGAGCGGGATGGATGTCCCAGACTCCGGTAAAACATTTCCGAAAGCTATTCTTACTCTTTGCCCTGCTCCCAATCTGGACTTCTGGAGCCTATGGACAGTCAAAGGCATTCTAATGAGGGTTTGGCAATATTTCAAGAAGTCTAAAGAAAACTATCATTTGCTTAAAAAAAAAAGTCTGACTAGACTAGACAGTAAATTCCTTTGCTGTGGCTACAAAGATAAGAAGTCACTGTAGGAGCAAAGGTGACCTCATGCTGATTAGAAGCACCAATTAAAATCTCTGTGTTTATTAAAAAAAAAAAAAGGAATACTGCTGATTAATACTTTATTTGAAAAAGTTTGGCAATTTCTTAAAAGTTAAGAGTTACCATGAGACCCACAAATTCCACTCCTAGGTGTATCTACCTGAGACAACTATAAACCACATTGCATATGAATGTTCATAGTAGCTTAAAAGTGAGGAGAAGGGAATGGGTATGGACTGCTTATGGGTTTCAGTGTGGTATTAACAATGTTATGGAATTAGATAATGGTGGTGGTTGTCATTTTGTGACTATACTAAAACCCACAGAATTGGGCACTTTAAAAATAAAAACTAAACTAAAAATGTCACATTCATTTCATAGGTAGGATTATTTAAAACATATCAGGGAAAAGGAATCAAGATGAATCCTTGGAGAAAGGTTGGGAAATACTGCTATACACAGATTAAATCTGTATCAGGAATCGGGAGTTCTGTATCCTGAGTTTACCCACATCCAATTACCATTACCTCTGATGTCTAAGTTCAAAGGTTCCCCACCCCTTCCTAAGTAACACTGTGGGTGCCCAAACAGGCCTCCCTGGGCCAAACCACATGGAGTTCCAGGAAGAAAGGAGAGAGGGGTCAAATCCCACATTGTCTCTCTTTGCACCCAGGCTTTGTTCCCCATAGCATCACAGAAAACCTTATGAGCTTGGGGGCTTGTACTTCTGCCCGTGGCCACCAGATCATCTCTCCAGGGCTCAGACTGGTGGATGGTCCCTGCTCAGGACCAGAAGTGGGCTATTCCCCTCCATCCCCTGCCCCCCTCTACTCCTACAGGAGCACAGGCCTCCTGATCCCAGTTCATCAGACTCAGTCACACTCAGCTTCAAACTCCAGTGCAGCCAAGGCTGCCCTTGAACTTCCACGGTATTACATTCCCAAACGATCTTCCCCACATCAAGCATTTTGAGGCAAAGATTAAAAAGAAAAGGAGATGGAAATAAAGATGAAATGAAATTAAGGAGTGGATTTTCTCGAAGTTTTCGCTGTCTGAAATTCTAGTGTCCTATCTATTCCCTGACAAAATAGTGTCCATCACATGAAGGAAAGGAGTACCAGTGAAGGATTGTTCTAATTTCCCGGGGAAACGGTTGATGTCAGAGAGTATAGGGCTGGAAGAGGCTTCACAGTGCCTCTGGTACAACAACACTTCAGCCACCACAGGGATCAGTTCTAGTACATTCCTGGCTAAAGCCCATCAAGCTCTGACCTTCATACATCTCAGGAAGCGGTGGTCTCCAATTACGTATCGCTCTATAATCTTCTGTGGACCCCTGCTTCTCCTTTTCATTAAAGCCCACTGTTTATATACTCTATCACTACCAAAATCATGCCCACGTATCTTGTTTTATTTTATTTTTACACCAATCCTGTAGGAAAGGCACGGCTACCGCTATGTTACCTTTGAGGAAACTGAGTTTCAAAGGCGTTCAAGGAATGTCCCAGGTTGCAGAATCAGGATTCAAAGTCTGAGCTTCTAATTTCTTTATTTTTTTAAGTTTATTTATTTAAGTAATCTCTACACCCAACATGGGACTAGATCCCATGACCCCAAGATAAAGTGTTGCATGCTCTTCCAACTGAGCCAGTCAAGCCCTCCTGAGCTTCTAATTTCAAACCTAATATTGTTTTCGTACTAACCTGCAGCCTTCTAGAGCTTTCAGAGAATGGAGATCATATTTTTATGCCTTTTTGTGTAGTGCTTTAATAAATAGTTTTAGTAAATCAATTCACTTTCCAGATATAATTTTTTTTTAAGATTTTATTTATTTATCAGAGAGAGAGAGGGGGAGAGAGTGAGCACAGGCAGACAGAATAGCAGGCAGAGGGAGAAGCAGGCTCCCTGCTGAGCAAGGAGCCCGATGTGGGACTCGATCCCAGGACGCTGGGATCATGACCTGAGTCGAAGGCAGCTGCTTAACCAACTGAGCCACCCAGGCGTCCCCAGATATAATTTTACTTAGTAGATGGAATGTATCGTAGAAGAACCATAAAGTGTTAGATCTGAGCTCCACCTTGGCTGCCTACAAGCTCTTTGACCTTGGACAAGAAACTTAACCTTGCAGACCTTAATTCTCTCATTTATAGTATGACTTGTTATAAATATTTATATTCTGCTATAAATGTGTATATCTGCTAGACTCCCAGGATTATCTCTCAGTGAGTCATACAATTTAGTATCTACACCTGTGAATCTGGATTGGTCCCGTGACTCATTTCTGACCGGTAGAATTGGTGACTGCAGCTTGGTATGACCGGAGCTAAGTCTTGAGAAATCTTGCAGCTTCCACCTTGGGACCCTCAGTCTAGGGAAAGAAAACTACTATATTAAAAAAATCTGAATCATCTGTGATAATGATGCTTTGAGGAAGCACAAGCTGGTGGATGGAGAGAGACGAGTACCCAGCCAGCCCCCAGAGGTCCCAGCTTCTCCAGCGAGGAGGACAGACAGGAGAGAAGATGCCTCCCTGGCTATCCAGCACGATGCATGCAATTCTGAAAGAGATCTGCTCTGCTGAGCCCACAGAACAATGAGGGATAATGAAAAATTATTTTAAGCCCCTGAGTTTGGGGGTGGTTTGCTAAACAGCAGCAGAGAGACAGAACCCACGAGGGCGATGACCCTGCCTACCATATAGATATGTGGAGAACATTACATGATACAGTAGGCAGGCAGTAAACTGCAAATTATGATTATTGTTGTTCATCCTAGGCCTCACTGAAGTCCTTACTTAAGGTGACTAATTTATGCATATGCCCCACAGATGTACGTTTCACAATTCTGAGAGCAGAGAGTATTTAGCCCCGGGGAAAGTGAGCGTCCATCAGCCCAGAGCCCTAAGGAGGGCTGGACCCTCTGCCCTTTGCTGTAAGTCTTTCTCTCTAGACTTCTTCTTTTATTTATTTGTTTGTTTGTTTGTTTGTTTGTTTATTTTACAGAGAGAGAGAGAGCGAGAGAGGGAACATAAGCAGGGGGAGTGGGAAAGGGAGCAGCAGGCTTCCCACTGAGCAGAGAGCCCAATGTGGGGTTAGATCCCAGGACCCTGGGATCATGACCTGAGCTGAAGGCAGCCGCCTAATGACTGAGCCACCCGGGCACCGGTCTCTCTATTCTTTGTATCTAGTTTTTGGGGTTGGTTCCAGCTCCCTCCAATTTCAGCAAGTCCCTAGGATCTTATCTGCCACGTTTAAGGTGTTCCTTTGATCCACCAATACAAACCACTTAAAATGAATCATCATTCACAGCTGTGCCAGTTGTTGTCAGCATAACTCCACTCAGTTTTGCTCTTTCCAAAGTAGGGGGGAAAAAAACCAACTTTTAAAAAGTACATTGGTACTGCCAAAAATATTTATTAATCAAAGGACTAGAAGGTCTTATTTTGTAATATTTATAGAAGGGAGACGGAGACCAACACAGATTAAGTCTATTGGCCCTAAGGTGACAAGGTTCCTAGTGATAGAGACACCATTTGAACCTCCAGTTTGAACCATGGCACCCAAGTCCACACTCTTAAGTACCCTGCTGTGCTTACCTATTTAGTGACAGACGCAGCTGGCATTGCTGCCTCCTGTGCCCAGAGGAGAGAGGACTCTTGATTGGTTGACTGACAAGAGAGCATCTTGCCTCCACCTTTCCCACCGAGCGATCTGGGGGTTATGTTAGTAGCCCCTCTTCATCCTATGGTTATCAATTCTCCTCCTGTGATACTGATGGCCTTTAAAAGGTTATCATCCCCTGGGACATATTTATATCCCCCAAACTTCCCTGCTCGAGCTGGTACTCACGTTATTATATGCACGTGACAGTTCCCATCCCCTGTGGCTGCAGTCTCTGTGATAGCACTGTCAGTGCCCAGGACCACCAGCCCCTTTTCCCTTATTTTGTAATATTTAGACCCTAAATACAACCTCCACAGCCCTGTCCCTCTGCTTTTTTTTTTTTTAAAGATTTTATTTATTTGACACAGAGAGACACAGCGAGAGAGAGAGAAAACACAAGTAGGGGAGTGGGAGAAGGAGAAGCAGGCTCCCCCCTGAGCAAGGAGCCCGAGATGGGACTCTATCCCAGGACCCTGGGATCATGACCTGAGCCAAGGAAGACGCTTAATGACTGAGCCACCCAGGTGCCCCTGTCCCTGTGCTTTTAAACTCACACCAATATGTAATCATAAGTTTGTCCAGGTATAATGTCCAACGCTCACCTATGTGATGAAATGTAAGAGGGCATCAAGACTCATATATTGATGATGAACGGGTTGGGCTTAGGTGAGCTATGGAACACATCTACTTTAAATCAGAAAAAATTCTGTAGAAGCCAAATAAGTGATCACCAATTGAATGGTCGTGTGGCTTGGTTTTGATAAGTACATCTGATCATTTTGGGGTGGTTTCCCATTTCAAAGGGCTTTCCCATTTGTGTCTCAAACCTGCTCTGGAAAAAATGAGGACTGTGATTTTTCATCCCTGTTTTACCGAAGAGGAAATCAAGGCTCAGAAAGGCGGAACAATTTCATTCAGGTGTCCCAGTTTCTAGTCTAAGACTGGTTCTGTGACAATAAAGAAACTCTTCTTAGGCCAAGAACCAAGTCCCAAAACAGTAAGAGAGAGAAATGGAAATTCATGGATATGAAGATGAGGTCACCCTTTTCATTAAGTTATTAAGTAGGGACTTTTATGGTGTTTGTATACCATGGGTCTATAATTCCTTATCTACAATCCCTGAAGTTATATGTGCTTTGAGATTTAGAATATTTCAGATACACACACACACACACAAACTAGGGTATACCTTATAATTAAACATTAGTTTTCTGTAGCACAATCTGTATATATTCCTGCTAAACCAGATAAAGTTTACAAATAGCTTTGTGCCAGCTCATGTCCAATTTTACCACCACATGAGCTTGCTGCAGATTTCCAAACAAAATAAAAACTTACTTTTCAGAGCTTTTTAGACTTTAAGGCAGCAGAAAATGAGTTGTGAAATTGTACCCAGACTATGAAAATGATTATTTTCTCTGGGCTTTCTGCTGTTGGGACTGTCACTTGTTGGCCTAGCGGACTTGTTCTCCAGCTTTCTGCAGGAAGGCTGACTGGAACAAACAGTTTGCACCTGCTTGCCTGTCTTCCGTAGTTGGCATGCTCTCAAAGGAAGGGCTTTGGCTAAGTTTGAAGCATAGTTCCAAGCTTTTGGGGAGACAAGCCAGTGAACTCGACTAATAAACTCTTTTATCCCAAATCCCTAAGGGTGAGAGGAGAAAAGAAAAAGAAATTAAATTGGAATAGCAGCCGGCTTTCAACTCCAGGAGAGCTGATCATATGATGAAGCCAGGGGCATCTCATCAAGAAAGTCCAAATTTGATGAAGCAATTTTGTTCTGGAAGGCTTTGACTCGTCAGCCCTGCAATGAACCCATTAAAAGGTCATCAAGATGGGTCGACAGAAGTGGAATCCATGTATTAATAATCATGGTAGTAATAATTATGATACCACGCCCCATATCAGTCGGTGCCTGTGAGACAAGGCTGGGCCCTTCCTGTGCTGAGAGGAGCCAGAGAACATTTTCCAAGGACGCCGATGACTTGCTGTGTTGTCCCAATTGCCCTTCCTTTCAGCCTACTTCAAATGGACCTGTGTCCCTTCTGCTGTCATTCCCGGGGAATGGCATCCATTGAAAATCATTTTGCATCCAAGATGATGACAGCTCTTACTGGAGGTGGGTACATGATGGGGAGGTGGATAAGTGAATGGTATGGGTACGAGCCCAGCCCCCATATGCCCCAGTGACCTGCACCCTGCAAGGGTCTGCTGACCCCTACACAAAGAGCAGGATGAGTGCTATTGCTGAGTCCGTGTGGCCTGTATGCTAAGCATATGTATGCTGTGTATATACTCCGTGCATATATACTCACCGCATATATACTGTATGTATCTACTCTATGTATACTCAGTGTCTGCTCAGTGCATGTATACTCCGGATATGCTGGAAGGCGGGGGCAATTGCCCCACAAGCCGCAAAGGAAAAATACCCATCCAGGAGAAAGCATTTTGAACAAAGCTTTTCTTGCGCCCGCCCCCTTTCTTTTTTTAACTCCGCGCATTTTCATTTCCCTTGTAGTTTATTTACTATAATCTCTGAGATCTAATCAATTATTTGGTATCTTCCTTGTTATGAAGGGACAATATCAGGGCTTCTAATCTCCTTAGGGCTAACTTCTCTTGCCAAGTTATTCCCTTATCTCTTAGTGCACCTGACTCGATTCAATTTTTGAAGAAAAAAAAAAAACACAGTTTTTGAGCATTTCCTGTGTGTGCAGAGCTCTGATGGCACAGATAATCGGGGCTGAATTCCAAGCTGACTGCTTAGTTACTGTGTGAACCTGGACAAGTTACTTAACCACCACAGGATGCAATTTCCTCAATTATAAAATGGTAGTAACACAGGAGAAATTTGTTATGAGAATTAAGTGAAGGACTAAGAGTGCTTACTTACCCAACAGACACTAGAGAAAGTTTATTATAATGCAATGCTGATGGGGACATGAAGATAAAGAAAACATACATATTTCTTCAGTGCAGGGAAAAATATATAAAGGATCTCTAAAATGGCATGAGAGAACAGAAAGAAGTTATGTTAATGAAATTGTGCAGTGGAGGGTATGCATGTGATCTGGATCTGGACAGACACAGAAAATACTAGAATATCAACAGGCTGGGAAATGAGAGGAGATTGAGAGGGAAGGAAAAAAAATGCTTCTAGGTATTAAAAAAAAAAAAGTGATACAGAAGCAGGAAAGAAGGGGGAAGGAGAAATCCCACCACAAGACCTAGACTTTTCCAGTACTATAAGATAGAAAATATTCTCCCCTGATAGCCTCACAATTATTCTTTTATTTGTCAGAGAAAGTGTTCCAATCAGGGGGTAGAAAAATAGTCATGCTAATATCTATTGTGCCATTGCAACATGTAATAGATGTGAGGTTGGAGTCATGGAGAGCACGATAGCCAATTGTGATTGCAAAGGCTTCGAATGCCTGGACAGGAGAGGAGATGTTCTTGAAGTGCCCTCTAGCAAGATGCCCTAATCTGCTTTGGGACCTGAGGGGCACAAGTTTGGGAAGGTTTTGCCATCCGTGTGCAGGATGAGTTGAAGGGGAGAGAGACAAAGCAGGAGTTACTGTAGCTAAGGCAGAATAAAGAAGAAATCATGCAATTTTCCAAACATAAGAGGAAAAGACATGACTTCACAGCCAGAGAGCAACTTCAGGAAAGCAGGCTGGTGGCCAGAAGACCAAACAGGACTCAGGGAGGCTGTTGTCATGTTCCAGCCCTGCTGGGGGACTTGCTCTATCTGTGCTGCGAACTCAGCCACTCACCTCCAGTGACAGGGCGTGGCCCTTTCAACATAGAGCAATCCAAAAAATGAGTCACCATGCTTGGCTATTACCATTAAGACCGCTATCCTCATCCCAATATGCCTGTCTGAAGAGGATCATATAGACCAGAGCATTTGAAACAGATGGCAGAAGTGGGCAAACACAACCTATTAAGCGTGGCTAGCTCCTGAGTCACTGTGGCAAACAATTTTATGCGATTAGAACTTTGCTGTCCATGTAGACGGTGGTGGTCTTTCTTTACATCTGCCTGTATGTCTGTCTTGCCTGCCTTCCAGGCTTTTCCCCTTCCTTTCTTAGAAGAGGTGAGACCAACCCATCTGGAAAGTTCTCGCTGAGATCTGGAAGAAAATGCAGGAAGCTCAGATAACTTGAAGATGGTTTGGAATGCACTGTGATAAGGTGGGTTGTCCTAAATGCATTCAAAGGCCTTCTGAGCAGTTATTGGTTATAATTTATAACGAAAGAATTTTCTGCTGAATTGACCAAGACTAGCAAGATACTTCTAAATTTGTACACCTGGGAACTCCTATGACTTTCTCTGGTAAGTCTTGAGTTTTCCTCTAGGGAAATCATTCTGCTTCTCTCCTCCTCTCCTCTCGGAAGGTCAGCCGTGTAGAAATTGCCTGCAGCCACCGTGCTATGCCTAGCAGCACCCTCTAGAAAAAAATTAAATGCATTCAAAGATCAGTCATCCTCTTGAATGACAGGAACAGGGATGTGAGGCAAACTGGATAAGATGGTCCAAGTGTTTCTTTCTTCCTGGCTTCCAGGCGTACCCTTGGCTGCTAGATGGAATGAGGCGTGGGATAGAGCTATGGTCTTAAGGGAAAACTAGATGTCTCTGGCTTGGTCTAGTCATTTCATCTGTCCAGCCTGGCCTTGGCAGAAGCTGTCTCAGTATTTGTTTTACAGGCTGATTTGAGCAATTGAGTTTGGGAAGAACTTCAGAGAAGATGCTGAGGCATATGGTGATAGAGTTTGCAAACAGAGGCTCTGACAGTTAGCATAGGGCTTGCCTGCCTGGGAATTCAGCTTGTCTTAAGTTCTCCTCCACCCTTTTTTTTTTTTTTTTAAGATTTATTTATTTATTTGAGAGAGAAAGCAAGCAGAGGCGGGGGGTGGGTGGGCAAAAGGAGAGGGAGCATACTCCCCGCTAAACACAGAGCCAGGTTCGGGTCTTCATCCCAGGGCTCTGAGATCTTGACCTGAGCTGAAATCAAGTCAGACACTCAGGGGCGCCTGGGTGGCTCAGTGGGTTAAAGCCTCTCCCTTCAGCTCAGGTCATGATCCCATGGTTCTGGGATCGAGCCCCACATTGGGCTCTCTGCCTGCTTCTCTGTCTACTTGTGCTCTCCGTCTGTCAAATAAATAAATAAAATCTTAAAAAAAAAAAAAAAAGTCAGACACTCAACTGACTGAGCTACCCAGGTGCTCCAAGTTCTCCCTTTCCTATAACTTACTGTACCTGGCATTCAGCTCCTACCACCCTCTGGGAGAAAGAAATGTGGGTTTCTTTAAATACTGACCAGGGTTCCCTTTGGCACTCACACCTTGCCTTAAGTTGGTCACTCAATTCCAGAATCCTTGGAGCTATTTCCCTCGTTCCTTTCATATGCCAGAGACATTGTACAAGCCAGTGCAACCCCTTCTCCTAGTGTTCCATCTCCGTTCTCTATAAGTGAAAGTTTCAGCACTGCCTCTGTTACAGCATGCCAGGAACTCTCAATACCTATCTCTAGTGACGAGGTCCTCACCATCATCTGGTAAGTGAGTAAACCATTCCAGAATTCTGTCATTAGCGGCCAATTCCCAGAAACACTCAATTGCGTCAGGTTCATTGGATAGTGTTGTTCAAGTCTTCCATGTGCTTACTGATCTCTGCCAAGTTGTTCTATCAGTTCACAAGGGAGAGGTTTTGAAATTTCCAAATATAATTGTGAATTTATAATTGTGGATTTCTTTCTCTTTTTTTCAGTTCTTTCAGTTCCTGCTTCATGTATTTTGAAGCTGTACTATTAGGTGCATTCATGTTGAGAACCGTTATCACATTTTAGGGAATTGACCTCTTTATAACTATATAATGTTCCAGTTTATTAGCTGGACCTTTTCAGTTACTTCGATTGTTATTGTTATTTATTTTTAGTGATTGCCCAAGGATTTACTTATGCACCTTTAACTTACCATAGTCTACCTTCAACTTTCCATATAGTATAAAATCTTTCATCTAGTTCCCTTGATGCCATTCATTTAAACTCTCCATGTGATAGAAACCCTACAATTAAAGAATGAGGAAAAGGTGATTTTTATATTACACACACATTTTCCATTTCCACTGTTCTTTATTCCTTTGTCATGTCTGATTGCCACCTGACATGACTTTCCCTCAGCCTGAAAAACTTCAACATTTCTCGTAGTTCAGGTCTTCTGGCTCTTGTCTTCATGAAAAAGTAAGTATTTTGCCTTTGTTTTTGGAAGATTTTTCTCTGTGGGTATAAAATTCTAGGTTGCCTGTTGTGCTTAACCTTAGTGCTTTAAAGATGTCATTCCACTATCCTCTGGCAGTGTAGTTTCCAACAGCACGTACATTCTTATTCTAGCTTGTTTCTTTCTCTTCTCTTTGTCACTGTTTTTCAGCAAGTCAATTATAATATGTTCTATGTAGTTTTCTTTCTGTTTATTCTGTTTGAGGTTCACTAAAGTTTTGGGATCTGTAGGATTGCCATTTTTATTAAATTTTAGAGATTTTCATCCATTATTTCTTCAAATATCTAAGGTTTCTCCCTCTCTCCTCTCCTCTTAGAACACCACATACAATATGGTAGGCCACTTGATATTTTCACAAGGTCATCTGTTCATTTTTTAAAATCCTTTTTCTTTTTTCTTTTATTTTTCATTTTTTTAGATTAAAAAAAAATTTTTTTAAGTAATCTCTATGCCCAACATGGGGCTCAAACTTAACCCAGAGATCAAGAGTTGCCATTGAGCCAGCCAGGGGTCCCAAAAAATCCTTTTGGTTTTTGTGTTTCCTTTAGGATAATTTCTAGTCTTAGGTGTTCATGTTCACTAATTTTCATTTTATAGTATCTAATTTATAGTTAATTCTACCCAGATGTTTTTTATTTAAAATACTGTGGGGTTTTTTCTCTCAAAGTTTTGCTCGGGTTCTCTTTTTATACCTTCCATTCCTTTTATCATTATATTCACGTTTTCCTTTACATTACGGAGCATATGGAGTATATTTCTAATAACTATTTTAGTCTTTCTTCTAATTCCATGCTCTATGTCATTTCTGGACTTGTTTGTATTGATTTATTGTTATCCTGATCATGAGTCATAGTTTTCTGCTTTTTTTTCCATGTCTGGTGATTTTTTATTTGATCACAGACATTGTGAGTTTTTTTGAGTGCTGGATATTGTTGCATTTTTAAAAATAACTGTGGACTTTGTTCTGACAAGTAATTAAGTTATGTGGAAGCGGTTTGATTCTCTCAAGGTTTTCTTTTAGGCTTTGTTAGGCTGGGTCCAAAGAAGCCTTTGCTTTAGGATAATTGAGTCCCACTAAGAAGGCAACATTTCTGAGTCCTGTGCATTACGTGGTCTTTCTGCTCTGACTGATAGGAATGTGAACATTTCTCTGCCCAGGGTAAACTCCAGGAATTGCTCAGCTTACTTTTTTTGTTTTTCTTTTTCCAGCCTCATGGTTTCACTCTACACTCACAGGTTAGTATTCAGTTGAAGATTTTAGGGGATCTGTTTATAGACCTCCAAGGTTCTCTCTTTGTGTATCTCCCTTTTTTCTGGTACTTTGACCCACTGACTCTAATTGCCTTGGCCTCCCTGAAATCTGATCTCTATCTTCTCACCTCAAAGGGACTGATGTATTCTCTCTGGCTTTCCCTTCTTCTACACTGTGTCTGGGAACTGCTTCCTGGGAGTATCTCAGGTAGTCATGGGGAGGGCTCATGTTGTATGTTTCCCTTCTTTCAGAGGTTACCATCTTGCTTTGCCTTCTGTCTAAAATCTGAAAACAGTTGTTGCATATATTTCATCTGTTTTCTAGTTGTGCATGTCAAGGGGGCAATTCCTATTGCAGTTAATAATTCATGGGAAGAATCAGAAATCTATTTAACCTTTTTAAGACATTTTCCACCACTTTTCTGAAAAGTTATCTTTTAGTGTTCTCAGGATAACATTTAAAATAATTTTATGAGGTGAGTGTGTTGTGTGTGCACATGTGTGTGCCTGTTTGTGTGTATAGGTGTGTAATTATCCTCCCTGTTCATAATCTATCAGATCCTAAGCTCAGATGGAAAGATTCTTTTTGTTTTTTTTTTTTAAAGATTTTATTTATTATCTGACAGACAGAGATCACAAGTAGGCAGAGAGGCAGGCAGAGAGGGAGAGAAGAGAAAGCAGGCTCGCTGCGGAGCAGAGATCCCCTGATGCGGGGCTCGATCCCAGGATTCTGAGATCATGACCTGAGCTGAAGGCAGAGGCTTTAATCCATTGAGCCACCCAGGCACCCCCAGAAGGAAAGATTCTTGACAGAGTTTAGATAGCAAGGGATACCTTGTTACCCGGATCATTCCATTCTTAACTTTGAGTTACCAAGGTAGCCGAATTGGGAAAAGAAAGGATTCTCAGTTGGAGTTTCAAGTGGAAATAGATGGTATATTCACAGGGTTAATGAAAGAGGAATAAAGGAGGATACTGTTGGTTAAGACAGCTAACAAGAACCGAAGGAGTAGCACCAATGGGAAGTGGTTAATATCCCTAAGCCTCAAGAACAAGGAGAAGGAATAGTGTTCTCAGGGCCTCCATGACAACTGGAGTCCTGGAAGTGGGGGGCACCCAACTGAATCTGTAGCTAGGGATGGAGTTCAGTCACTGCTGAGGTTTTGATGAGGTTCTGAGGGAATGCATATGGGAAGGTCTTTGTTGAGATTCTCTAAAAGCAGACCCTGAGGTGAGAATTCATGTGTAAGTGAATTATTGAAAAAGTGTAGACATCTCTGGAACCAAGTCAAGGAAGGGTGGAAAGATATGCAGAAGTACAGATTCAAGAAAAGTCCCTAACCTCACAGATTTTTCTGGAGTGAAATCATATCCCAGAGTTGTTAGACCTGAATTTGTCCCACCTCAAGGCAAGGGAGCAGAGCTTTGATCTTCTCACACTAGTCATTGGGTAATTTCTGGGGGTGTGGTCTCCTAGGGACTCCCAGTTCTCTGCTTGTGCTGGAGGAAGTGGCTCTGGGGGTCCAGAGGTGTTTTTCTGAATTAAGTAACAGCTGTCAGCCAACAGAAGCAAAGGACACAGAAGTTTAGAAATGGACACACAGAAACAGACATCTGGGCACAATACCAATAGTGTCCACCACAGGAAAGGAGGGAAATAAATACCACAACCACACATTACTCTTTCCTTGGCCATACTCAACTAGAAGTTAGTGGGCAGGGCAACCCAGGTGATGCAGGTCTTAGGCATCAGTCTCCTGAGTCATAGAGTAGGCACTAGAAGGTAGAAATGGACCTGGAGAGCAGAAGGAGCATAATTAGGACAGCAGGAATAGATCTAAAATTTTATACATATTTATTTGGTTCTTGAATTCATATAGTGATAGTTTGGAAAGCAAGACATATCTGTCTGTGTGTCTAGATTATATAATTAACATTCACTATACTAATCACCATCATATAATAGCATGGAGTATACTCTAATGTTACTTCCATGACTGTAGACCAACTTCTCTGGGTCGAATTCCCCATTTATAAAGTTTTAAAAACCCAAAATGCATGATTCCTAGCTCTAGCAGGGAATAGTTATAACAATGTGCTAAGTGACTGAGATGAAAAGAACGACTTCTGAATTTTACTTGATACTTGAAAACATGTCACTATTTTTGTGTGTGTGTTTGGATTCCAGGTACAATGAGATAGAAATTAAAAGAGATCCTCATAGTATCTTTAAGAAGTTTAGATTCTAAAAAGGCATTGATACTTGTGATCTTGAGAAGTCCTACATAAAATAGTTGTTGCTTGCTTTTTTTTTGAGCATTGTGTCTGTATTTAATTTCCTTTCTGATATATGGCGCTAACTCAATGGCAAAATAGAACTACCAGTAAAAGCCAAGATTCCAAGGCCCACAAAGAGCAGAAGTTTGCACTGGGAGGGTATGGGCCAGGTATCAAGTGTTGAGTGATGTAACGATCATATCCATTCCACTGCAGTGCCAAGATTATGCTCTAAAATTCCATTGAGCACCATCCCCAGTATTAATATAACTTACCCAAGCCCTTTTTAAGCCCACTAATGAATGGTATATCTAAAATCTGGACCCTTTAATAAAAAGGTTTCCCTACATGGGCTCAAATAGACTTATATAGGCCTAGTACAAAGTATTTGTAGAATTCTTTCTTCTTTCCTCTCTCTCTTTCTTTCGTTCTTTCTTTCCTTCTCTCTTTCTCTTTGGCAGTTACAGCTAACTTAATTCATATGAGCTTAGGTATAAGTGGGGATTTATTGGTTCCGTAATTCTACAGGGGAAATGGCAGAGCTGCTTCTAGGACTTGGGTGTGCTTAGACCCCAGCCTTTTCTCCACCAATTCTCTCTGCTCCAGTCTTTATGTTGATTTATTCTCCACGACAGGCTTTCTCCATTTGCATGGAAGCATAACCTGGCTCTCATCTCTCTGCTTTACCGCTGTGAAAGGGCGGAAAGCTCACCTTTTCTGATGCCAAGTGAAAAACATCCCAGAGAGAGACTTGACTGACCTGATTTGAGTCAAGTGTTCACTCCCTGATCAATGAGTACGACCACAGGGATCGGCTACTCTGATTAGGCCTTTTGAGTCACATGCTCACCACTTTACCAACCCAGGGGTCAAGAAGGGTCACTGTGAGAGGAGAAGAGCTCTTCCTGAACCTTAGGGTTAGAGTCACGGGAAGGAACAAAAGAAGCAGTGTTCAGGCACCTGCTCTGCAGAGTAAATATACTATTTTCATTTTTTTATAAAGTTTTTTTTCCAAGATTTTATTTATTTATTTGACAGAGAGGAAGAGAGAGAGAGCACAAGCAGGGGGAACTGTAGGCAGAGGGAGAAGCAATGTGGTACTCAATCCCAGGACCCAGGATCATGACCTGAGTTGAAGGCAGACACTTAACTGACTGAGTCCCCCAGGTGCCCTTTAACTATTGTCATTTTTAAGGATGAGATAGCCATGTCTCAGAGAGGGCAAGGGACTCGTTTAAGTCTATAGAGGTAATAAGTGCAAAGCTGTGATTGATGAGAGGCAATATATTATAGGGATAAGAGCTCAGATCCTAAGACCAGATAGAGCTAAGTCCAAACCCCAGCTCTGCTCCTTACCTGCTGTAGCCTGGGATGAATTACTTTACATTTCTGCCTCTGATTTCTCCACCTAACTATGGGCTATATTTATATATACCATATATATGTAAGTATATATACTATATAATTATAGTATCGCCTTCATTAAGATAATTATGAGGATTAAATGAGGTAATACATGAAAAGTACCCAGCGCAGTGTCAGCCGTAATTGCTGCTTAAATATTTTCTGTTACTATTGGCTGGGAATTGAACTTACTAATATGTCTGTTTCAAAGCAGCCTTTATGTGGTTTGTGAGTCTCACAGGAATTACTGTCACTGATTTATTCTGTTCTTGGGCCCAGTAACTTTGGAATTTTTACATACGGTCTACAGGCACATGAAGTTATAAACATAGTCTCCATCACCACTGATGAGAGAGAACACTACCAGTCACTAAAGGAGCTTGAGCAGTTGACTGGAAATCCAAACCCAGTCTCAGAAATCAAGAATTCTAGCCAAGTCCTATTACTAGAGGACATTCTATCCATTTACCCAAAGAGCTAATGGAGTCTCCCAGCTCAGAGCCCTAATATCATCCACACTCCCCAACTGGACACAGGCAATGATGGCCTGTCACTCATTCACTCATCAAATTTTATTTTGCATTTACTATGTGTAGCCCCTGAGCTCTGCATATTTGATATTTACACATCAAAAGAGTCTCTCCTGGTTGAAAAACCAAAAGGGTATTGAGTTCTTTGACAGAAGAGCAATCAGGGAAGAAAACCTAAAAATAAATATTATCTGACAAGATTCTCCTTGAAACCAAGCTTGTGAAAATTTGAAAAAGTTTCTCAAGAGTGAGAAATTAGAAATGGAAATTAGGTGTAGTATCCATTCTTACCAACTCATGGTGTATAAAAATATCGATGATGTTCTCTTAAAAGCACAAAATGTACTTTTTTGTGTTGGACAAAACTTCCATGAGCAAATTACCAAGGGAATGTTTCTGGCAAAATATATGAGGCTAAAAGTGCTTGTGTGAAAGATGCCTCAGCTTGATAACCTTTGGAAAATGCCCATTATACTTAATCACAGTTTATTGATAGGCATTCATTAATTATAATAATATTTTGTTGATCCATGGATCCTTTCATCCCTAATTTTCAAAGTGCTTTACAGCCAGTAATTAATTCCTCCAACATCCTAGAGACACATTTAAAAGAAACTTGTGGCAAAACTTGCAGTGATGCTCAGAATACCTTACTCAGGCATTTCAGGACTTTGAGACCCAGATGTGGTTTTGTTGCCTGAAGCCTCAGAATGAGGAGCAGCTGGTTCCCAAATTGTACCTAGAAGGAGACCTCACAGAGGGAAACTCTCATACGCTGTTGAAGGAAGACATTCAGGGTGTGGGAAAGGCCACTCATGATGATGGCACTTACAGCTGGCGTGACCTATTGGCTAAAACAGAACCCATGAGGAGTTATAGGAGAAAGTTCCCCAGGTTTCACGAAAATGCCTATTCTCACCATTCATAATAGGAGAGAGATGTTCTCTCCCGTGACCCAGCTCCATGCAACATGTGGGCTCGGACACAGAGAGGTAGGGAGAGCCCTCACACAGGAGTCCAGGGACTGGGCTGTCACTCCACTGCTTGGCTGTGTGACCCAGAGTGAGACACTTCCCCTCTCTGAGTCTTATTTCTTCATCCACAAACTTAGTTTGGATTAGTTGAAAGCCATATGTCACAAACAGGCAGCCTGCAGGACAACATTGGCTGGGAGCCCTGTTTTCTTTGGCTCACCCAGTGTTTTTTTAAAATACATGTACTTCTGGTTTGCCTCAGCCCCCACCATTCCTTGTGACCTTCCACCCAGTCTTCCTCACTCATCTGTGTCCCTTTCCTGGCCCCTGCAGGCATCTGAGGTTGCGGCTGCTGGGTTAGGTGATTTCAGACGCTACTTCTCTCCCTGACACCCGGTAGTCTATGTCCTGACAGGTGACGAAGCCTCAGCAGTCAGAATTACAAGACTACGAAGTTTGGAGCTCTTTTTAAAAAAATATTTTCCAGACTCTTCTATCTACAAGCTGATGGTATAATATAGATCCCCAACAGCCAAGCTCTCCACTGTAATCACACCACAGGCCTTTCTATCTCTTGTTCACAGCAAGTGATAGCACTCAGCTTAGAACCCAGGGTTGGTTGGTTGGTTGTTTTTTTGTTTTGTTTTTCATTTTTTGTTTTTCCTAATTCTCTCTCCTTGACTCTTGGAGGCCCGCTAAGTGAATCACCCAGAGGGCAAAAATCTCTTGTCAAGGGCCAGACTTGAAGCAATGATGGAGGAAAGAGAGGTGAGAAAGAACAGGTCAGTGCCATGGGAGAGTTTCCCTCCAAATTTAAGTTAGAAAGGGGTCACAAATGCAGGCTAGCTATTTTAGGATTATCTTCTGCAGATTCCCAAACTTCCTGACTCTTTCAACAGCTCCACCCCTTACTGAGTGCTTTCCTAGTGGGGCAGGTTTCTCCGAGCCCTCCAGCACGGCTCCCTGTCTGCAGGGCAATTTGTTCCCGTTGACCCGAGGGCGCACAGCTGCGGCAGCCACCCCCTGCCCCCTGGGACACAGGCTGTCTGTACAATGCAACCCTGTTGTCGAAACTTCCCCACACATGTCTGCACACAGGAGTTCTGTCCTGAATGCGGTCTGGGTCATGGGGTGGAATGCACACAGGGTGGAGAAAAAGACCTCTTTTTCTAAAGCGTTCTTTTTATAAGCTTTGTCTCCTCGGGCCCCTGCCCCGGACAACTTGAAATTTTCTCTTGTTGCCGAAACATATTTCTATTAAATACGACCCAGGCAGTTGTGTGCCCCGCCTGCAGGATCTGTTGGCCAAACATTGGAAAAGGACCCAACTCCAGGTGAAAATCAAGGAGATGAGTCCATGAGCCACAAAACCATTGTGGTTTAGCAATCAACTCTCCTTTATTAAATAGTTAAGTGTCTTCTTCATGATCAGAGTCAAACGTGCTCACTGCCGAAAACGAGGGGAGTGAATAACAATCACCCATCACCTGACCACCCGAAGATTTCATGTTAGCACATTTTCTGGAGACTTTCTATGCCCAGGAATATTTCTTTTAATGAAGTTGAGATCATACTAATCTCATCACTTAAAGCCATGCTTTTGTTTTCAGGACACTGAAATTTCTCTCAGGGTAGACAAAAGCTTATGTCATTTAATTCATTTGTAATAATATGGTCAAGGTTTAAGGAGGAATGGAAATATTGGTCCAGAACCACAGAACCTTAGTCATTGAGAAAGGAGATTCAGTACCTCTTTAAAAAAAGCTTATAGTTTTAATGGACATAAGAGGTGGAACCCAGATCTTGTTTCTTGCCCACACACATCTTCCATGGGACTCCTGTCCATCTACTGAAATTCATTCTCATGGAAATACTTGGGAAAATAACTATTTTTCTTTTCCTATTATTATCTCTTAATGAACCTCTGAGATTTAACTCAGAACCACTAGATTTTTTTTTAAAGATTTTATTTATTTATTTGACAGAGTAAGATCACAAGTAGGCAGAGAGGCAGGCAGAGAGAGAGAGAGAGAGAGGGAAGCAGGCTCCCCGCTGAGTGGAGAGCCCGATGTGGGACTCAATCCCAGGACCCTGAGATCATGGCCTGAGCTGAAGGCAGTGGCCCAACCCACTGAGCCACCCAGGTGCCCTAGAACCACTAGATTTTAAATCAGGCTTGGGAGAAGTCCCAGTGTATGCCCACTTCCCAAGGGTTTTGCTCTGGGAGCATAAACAAGTAGTCCATATGGGGAGGGAGAGAGGATACATACACATAAGGGAAGGAGGGCTAATAAGTGGTGTTTTCAGAGTTAAAAAATAAATGAAAAGCTTTATATGAATGACTCTATGTTCAGCCTCAAGCTTTAAATAGATTTAGCGCTGCCTAGAAAGCATGAGCTCAGCACGAGAACTGGTACGGCATAAACACGTTTCCCTTGTTGTATTCACCTGCAAGGTGAAGAGACTCCCAAGAAGAGGAGTTGTTGAGGAATTCGACAAGATGGGGGAGCCGCAGTACTACGGCAAGAGCTCTTGCTCTGCCCTAGCCTGGCCAATCCCAGATTCAGGGAACAGAGCCCATCTGATATTGCCACACAAGGCAGTTTTCAAGGGTGCCATGCACTCAGGGCTCTTTGTCCCCGATTGAAACAAGCCCCAGAAGCCCACTGATGAAGGCGTTTCCATCAGGGTTGTTATGGAGATGAGCCTCGTGGACACCCTCAACTGTGTAGATTGCAATCAGCAGGCAGAGAAAATGAAATGCAGAGCTGCCCTCTCAGTAACGGGGCATTCAGCACAATTATGTGAACTCCCCAAATGGCTCAGGTAAATGACATCTTTCAAAATTCTACCACCTCATTTATTCAGGCCCTGGAAAACAAGTGATTTGTCTGAAACTAGCGCTTACTAGATGGGCAGAGTACTCTGGGGGCATTCATGTTTGAGAGCTTTACTGAAGGACAAACATGACACATTCCTCACAGGAAGGAAAGGGCCAAGGGAAGGCAGGTGCTGCCCCCCCCCCTTCTGTCCCCCTGCCCCCCTTCCCCCTCTTGGTTACAGTTGCCCAATCTGATTCAGGCAGAAAGCCTACCTGTCTGACTTTCATGGCTTGCCTGCTACCTGACTGGCTCCAGTAGGTGTCAGCTCTGGCCTCAATGGGACAGAATGTGGGTCTCACCTCCCTCAGGGGGTGGGCTTATCCAAAGTGCCAGGAACCCCTGCCCAGCTGCTCCATGTTGCTAAGAGCCGAGCTCATGCTATATACCTGAATCCCTAGATGTACCTATTCAAGGCTTCCCCTAGAAACTTCCTTTCCCTAAAGTCTTACTTATTAGAAAATTGAAAACATTCTTACTTATCTTTTCTTATCACCAAAACAAAATCTGTTCATTATAAAAAAAAATTGGAATATAAAATATGTACCAGGAGGGGGAAAAAAAGAAAGAAAACCCCCACCCACTTACTAGAAACAACTACTGTTAGTACTATCCTTGTTATACATATTTGTGTGTGAGAATATATATACTGTAATGTCTATTGCTTTGTAACCTGTATTTTGTCCTTACTCTATGGTGATTATCTTTCCGTGTCATTAAATATTCATTCCTCAACAACTGCACTTTTTGACAACATCAAAAATGATACCAATTCCAACATGGATTGCTCATCTAGGAACCCGTCTTGAGATATAGGGAAGACTGTTGCACATTCTGCTAAGGACAGCTGTCCCGGCACCTCAAAACATTTAAAGTTCTAGGGACGCCTGGGTGGCTCAGTTGGTTAAGCAGCTCAGGTCATGATCCCAGCGTCCTGGGATCGAGTCCCACATCGGGCTCCTTGCTCAGCAGGGAGCCTGCTTCTCCCTCAGCCTCTGCCTGCCATTCTGTCTGCCTGTGCTCGCTCTCTCTCCCCCTCTCTCTGAAGAATAAATAAAAAATCTTAAAAAAAAAAAAACCTTAAAAATAAAAAAAAAAAAAAAAAAAAAAAAACATTTAAAGTTCTAACAGAAAGGTCTAACCTTGCCAGCCTGGTGGGACTCTGACTTTGGGCCATTTCCCTGACTCTTCCTTCTACACAAGCAGAAGTCAGGGAGAAAGGGAGCACTGCCCTCTTCAAATGTAAGGCTTCCGTAGATTACAAAGTCTTGCCTGAGAAAAAATCATTGTTCATTCAGAGAGAAGATGTAGGCTAAGTACCACACCGAGCTAGAAGCTCAGAGTCCATGAAAGGCGAGATTGCATCTCTAACACTTGGATTTTCAAGAAAGTTAAAAACCTGTCAAAATCTTGAAATATACCAGGCACTTCTCTTCTCCACAGTGACAGACCTTCCTGAAAATAAACTCAGGGATCCAGAATGTTCTTTTCTATTCTGGTTTCTGTTCAGTCCTTAATACACTCTTCCCAGTGCTTCGTGGCTGAGGACCTGAACATTTTCCTTTGGTCATTTGTTTTTTGTTTGTGTGTTTTGGGTTTTTTACGATTTTATTTATTTATTTGAGAGAGAGAGAGAGAGAGAACATGAGCAAAGTGGAGGGATAGAGGGAGAAGGAGGAGCAGGCCTCCTGCTGAACTGGGAGACAAACTTGGGCTCGATCCCAGGACCCCAGGATCATGACCAGAGCCCAAGGCAGATGCTTAAGCAACTGAGCCGCCCAGACACCCCTCCCTTGGTCATCCTTTACAGCCCATGTAGGGAGGGGTCTTCTGTGAGTGGGGACATCAGATGGAGGAGAGTATTGTGCTATCTACATAACTAATTTTGTCTGAGCTAAAGTTCTCTTTCCTAGCTTTGGAATCAAGCCAAGCCAGCAACTATAACTGGGAACTTCCAAGGTGCTGGCAGTTGTCTCAGAAATGACCTGGGAGTCATCTCTGCCTTATTCTTACTTTGCTCAGTAAGAAAAACTGTGAGAGCTTGGCTGTCCATTAAGCAGTTCAAGATGAAGGTTAGCAACAAAATTTGTAATTTCATTCTCCTATATTGTTACTCAAGCTACAGATAACTGTGGGAACGATCTGGTTCTTCTGACACTGTTATCCCTGATAACTCTGTGTTATAATCTGTTTTCTAGCTGGCCCCGTTTGGAGAGGAGATAAAAATGCACACCACGTTGCTAGCAAAACAATGTAATAATATCACTGGTTTTGAAAGACATTTTTGGAAAAATGAGGGATGGAAAAATTTTTCAGTTTTATTTACATGGATCCAACATTCATTTATTCATTCAACAACCATATGTGAGGCTCTGCTACTGAGTTGTAGGAGATGCAAAGATGAAAAAAGGCGCAGCTCTGTCCCCTTACCTTCTAGCAGGGAGATAAACTATGTTTACCAACAAGCATGTAGTATAATTTAATCAGTGTTAGAAGAAAAATAAAGATATACTTTATGAGACTCCAAAAAAGGGAAGGAAGTAGTGAGAGGATGGAAGAAGACTTCACCGAGGAGATGACGTCTGAGCTGGACCCTGACAGGTATGTGGGGGTGGGTGGGAGGCAACTTCAGGCAGAAGGAGCAGCATCAGAAAAAGCACAGAAGTCAAGAAGGTATGGATGTGTAGCAAACAGTGAGTATTTTTGTATGACTAGGGTGTAGGATACATAAATGGAGGGACAAAGAGGGAATACGCTTAGAAGTCAAAGTCAGATGAATATTTTGGAGGATCTTGAATATCAAGCTAAGAAGTGTTGGATTTTATTCCAATAGATTGATGCTTCTCTAGCTTTATCAGAATCACCTGGAGGGGTTGTTAAGATACAGACTGTGGGCCCCATCCCCAGAATTCCTAATGGAGGTCTGGCATGGGCCCCCAGAGACTGGCATTCCTAGCAAGGTCCCAGGGGACGCTGATGTAGCCAGTCTGGGTTGAGAACCACTGCTCCACGGCTCACTTCTGTGGCTCAGAGAAAGCGACTGCAAAGGGACAAGGTAAGGGAGGGAAGGCAATAGTTAGAATCCTTCTAAGTGCATTCGAGGGGACTAGGCCTTTGAACCTACAGCATCCTAGATGTCCTCAGCAAAAGGGCTTGGTCGGAGTTGTTTACTGTATACAAAAACATTTGTATCCGTCTCTAAGCTGGAGTACCAAAGGACATGAATCTAGGGATAGGGTGTTTTTTGTCCCTCTTTGAAAATATAATCTTACGGGGAGGCAGCATTGTAATGTAATGCTAGAATCCACAGCCCTGAGTTAAAACCGCCCCTTCTGCCAATGGTTTAACTTCTTGAAGTCTCGGTGACTTTATATTCAAGATGGGGTAACAATACGAGTGCACAGCATTGTGGTGAGAACGTGGGGAAAACCACAGGGAGCACTTGGCACCGTGCCCAGCGCACCGTGGGGCGGGGTGAATTTTGGTTTCCTCCCTACCTCAACCCCTTGGAGTGGGAGAGAAGTGTGTGTCGCCTCTGCTGACAGCCTCAGAAGCCTCTCTGGGGCGAGCAGCCCGTTAGAGACCCGAGGTCCCACAGTGACCCAGTCACACCTTTTGCATCAGCCTTGCCACAGTGTGGTTCTCCTTCCATATGGCATCTGGGACTGCAGACTGGCCAGCTCTCTTCTGCCTGCTGGGAGAGCACTGGGAAGGGCTGAGAAGGGGCCTGTGAAATGGGACAAGGACACAGAGGGAGGAGTCGCTGGAGCAAAGGAAAGTTCTGTCTGCTTTAAGATTGTGTCCAGGCCCGGGGGGGCCTTGGCCAGAGCAGTTTCATTTTGGGCCTCTTGAGGCTTTGATCCTCGCAGGGAGGCCCATGTGAACTGTACAGGACTTTCAGATTGCCTGGGGAAAGAAACGAGTGGGTAAGCATTTTCTTCGTTAACCAGATCAATCTGATGTCATAACAGCCCCAGACAGGAAAGCAGAACGCAGACTTGGCAGTGAATCACAGGGGGAAGGGCGTCTCACTGAGCCTGTGTCGCGGGAACTTGATGACAAAAGGGGGCCAGAGGCCCCGCACCCCCAATGGGGGAGAAAGGGTTTGGGAAACAGGCAGCCAGATGAAGCCATGGTGGGGGAGGGAGACTGGAGTAAAAGGGGGTGTCACACCATTGGGTCTCCTGTTCTGGGCTGACCAAACCAAGTTGGCAGGGTCAAGGTTAGTAGAGAGGTCAGTGCCTTATTTGTCCATTGGATGGGGAGATGGAGTGAGGGCAGGGAAGCTGTTTCACTAAATGACATCTCTGTGCCTACCCCATGAGCCATTTTGTGGTTCTGTGATAGGAGCTAACAAGCCCTACAAGAGCCCAGCTTCCACCTGATGTCGATCCAGGGATGAGTAATGAAAGGGAGCATCAGGTCCATGGGGTCTCCAGCTGTGAATTGGCACCCTTCATTGTTTAAAGTTTATTTCCTTTCCCCCTAAGTAGATGCAGTACAGAGACAAAGGAATACTACACAGCTAAAATAAGTGCCTTTGCAAAGCACTGCAGTGATGAGGAAAGGAAAGGCAGGTCACAAAAACAGTATAACCCTGCTATCAGTAAAAAATAGAATGAAACGGGGTGCCTGGGTGGCTCAGTGGGTTGAGCACCTGATTCTTGAAGCTGTGTCAGGTTATCTCAGGGTCATAAGATTGAGCCCCTGCCCTTAGGCTCTTAGCTCGTGGAGAGTCTGCTTAAGATTCCCTCTCCCTCTCCTACTGCACTTCCCCTAGCTCCAGCTCTCTTTCTCTCTAAAATAAATAAATAAATAAATAAATCTTTAAAAAAAAAAATGAAACAAAGACTAAAAAACATCTTGGGGCTGACTCTGATGGTCAAATTACAGATACTTTTTTTCCCTTTTCTGCATTTTTGAAATTATTTACAAGTAAGCATGTATTCCCTTTGAAATAAGAAAAGACAAAAAATATATATATATTTTTAAAGATTTTATTTATTTATTTGACAGACAGAGATCACAAGTAGGCAGAGAGGCAGGCAGAGAGAGAGAGGAGGAAACAGGCTCCCTGCTGAGCAGAGAGCCCAATGTGGGGCTCGATCCCAGGACTCTGGGATCATGACCTGAGCCGAAGGCAGAGACTTTAACCCACTGAGCCATCCAGGCGCCCAAGACAAAAATATTTAATTAAGAAAATAGGTTCACTATACAAAGTGGTGCTCTCTTTTACTAAATATGAATATGAACTATCTGAAACTAATAGAACGCTATGTATTAACTACACTGGAATTAAAATAAAATGTTTTAAATTGTGAATATAAACTATATACAATTTTGTGACCTATACTTAAGCATTTTCCATGCTGTTAAAAAGTCTCTAGTATTATTTTTAATAGCTGCATGGTATTTTGTCACATAAATATAGCATACATTTTTGTCTTAATTTATATAGCTTCCACCTTTTTATTATTACAAAGAATGTTACAATCAATATCTTTTTAGCTTATTAACTTTCCTGTAGGTTTCTTTGAAAATTAGCCTCCTACAGATTTTATCTTGCCTCTAATTCCCTTGGCAGGATTGAATTTCCACAGATTCACACAACTGCAGCAACATCTTTTTCATGATATAGAGATAAACTCTTTACCTTTTTTTGTAAGCTCCCTCTCTCATGCTAAGATTTTCTTGTAAGATTGTTAGGCATCTGAATTGCCAAGACAGTTGTCAATCACAAAGTGGAGTTTTCAAGGTTACTCAGTCCTATGTCCATTTATAGGCAGGAAACTGAGGCCCTGAGAAGTGACATGACCAGCCCAAGGGCATACATGGTTAATTGTGACCCAGCTGGAAAAACAACTTTGTGACTATTTTCCAAGGACTGGGAACTTTGGAGGATCAGGAAACACTAAATGATGATAGAGCAGAAGACAGAATGAAAAAAGATGAGGTGGTAAGAGGGGCAGGAATAGAAGGATTAATAGGACAGAAAGAAGGCAGGGTTGCTTATGGGGAGAGGGAGAGAATGAACCAAGAACAGAAACGTAAAAGGAAAAAGAAAAAAGTAATGAGAAAAGTAACTGAGATAGTTCACAGCAGAGGTTCTCAGCCTTGACAGTACTGGCGTTTGGGACGGGCTGATCCTTTGTGGTGGACGGCTGTCCTCTGCATCGTAGCATGTTTCATAATGTCCCCAGCCTCCTACCCACAAGACACCGCCAGTTGCCCCTCCCGCCCAAGCCATGACAACCAGAAACATTTCCAGATATTGCTAAATGCCTCCTGGGAGGCAGATTAGCCCAAGTCCAGAACCATTGCTCTGTGGCATTGTTCTCCAGTGGAGAAATACTCCCCCCGCCTCACCTTATTGCTGGAAAGGTGTCTAAAATACCTGCTCTAAGACAAAATTGGAAGCAAAACATTTAATGCATTTTAGAGAATGTCCCCAAACCATAAGGTTGTGTGTGCTACAAGGCAGGGAAGGAAAATGAATCAATGAAGCCCATTTTTCAGATAAAGAAAATAAGACTGGTAATATGTAATCTGCTTTGGGCGCTAAGATGAGTCAGAGAAATCAGAGAGAAACCAGTAAGAGAAATATGAACTTAGGATCTGACCTTTAGAAAGAAGAAAAACAATTTGATCCCTGACCCCTCCCCACTTCAATCCTGGATCTTTGTGAGAAAAAGGAAGGAAATTTCCACTCTACTAAGAAGCTGATGAAGCATCAGGAATTGGTAAGAACATTAAAATTTTTTTTTTCCTGTGAAGGATAAAAGCAGAGAGTGGCTTATAAGAGTTAGAGTCCCTGATTTAAATTAAAAAGAAGAAGTCATTGTGCACCAAATGCTCTCTAGTGCCTCAAGATCATCATCTCCCCAAAACTTCACATCAGTCCTTTTCACATGGGTCTTGTTATTATTTGACAGATGACAAGCTGAGGGCCAGAAGTTAGGTAACTTGCACAAGGTCACACACTAAGTGAAGAGACAAAGTTTTCAAGCCAGGCCTCCCCAAATCTCAAGGCCAGGCACCGACCTCTTGGCATCCCTGCCTCTATGCCACTGGCAAAGCCTACTCCTGTAAGGTCGCCATTTTGCCTCATTCCAAAGTGTTTTTTAAGGAATCCCACAGTTCACTTCATTGGGGACACGGACAAGAGTTGGGACATTGCCTGTAACTGAGGGATCCCATCTGGAATCCCCCCTGGGGGGATGCTCACCTACATCCTAACTATGCAGGAAAATCAACAGATTATATCTCATAAGCTGCTGTCAGAATCCCAGTCCTGGGCTTGTACTCACCCCAGTCCCTTCCTCTGCCTGCCCGCCCCAGAACACAAAGGGTATATGCCCCACACCAGCCCCCCACAACCACTGCTGCCCCAGCCTGGCCCAGTTGCCATGTTGCCAGCAAGTGCTTCCTTCCTTTCTTTCTTCAGCACAAAATCTTCCAGTGGGTGCAGGGCTGGAATCACTGTCAGACTTAAATTTTTTTTTCATTATTGAAGTATAGTTTAACATCCAGTGTTATATTTAGTTTAGGTGTAAAGCATAGGGGTTTGACAATTCTATAGGTAAGCATCATCACCATGTGTCACCATATAACATAACTACATATTATTGGCTATATTCCCTATGCTATACTTTTCATCCACATTTTTTTAAATGTAAATTCCATCAGCCAACATATAGTACATTATTTTTTTTTTTTTTTTAAAGATTTTATTTATTTATTTGACAGAGAGATCACAAGCAGGCAGAGAGGCAGGCAGAGAGAGAGGAGGAAGCAGGCTCCCCGCTGAGCAGAGAGCCCGATGCGGGCCTCGATCTCAGGACCCTGAGATCATGACCTGAGCCGAAGGCAGCGGCTTAACCCACTGAGCCACCCAGGCGCCCCATATAGTACATTATTAATAGTTGATGTAGTGTTCAATGATTCATTAGTAGTGTATAATGCCCAGTGCTCCTCATGTCACGTGCCCTCCTTAATGCCCATCACCCAGTTACCCCATTCCTCCCACATTTGTTTTTAAGGCCATTCTTTTTAGAACAGTTTTAGATTCATAGCAAAATTGAGGAGAAGGTGCTCAACTTTTCATCCACCCTTGTCTCCACACAGGCACAGCCTCCCCCATTACCAACAGCCCCTCCGCCCCCAGAGGGGTATATTTGTTATCATTGACAAACATATGGTGACATATCGTCATCACCCAAAGTCCATAGTTTACATTAGGGTTTACTCTTGGTGATAAATCTTTTAATTTTTTATTTTAATTTTAAAAAGGACTTCTAGGGGATTATATTGTAAAAGCCATTTTGTTTCCACCCAAAGGGGGACTTTGGAAGGCAAGAGTTGTTTTTCATGCCTTTCCCCTTGCGGGAAAATACTCTGTGAATTATTTGGGTGGGTAGTACAGTGTTTCATGCCTCCCCTTGCTTCCAGGCTGACAAATAGTTACATTCAGCTATTTAACCGTTATATATTATAGTTATAATGACAAGAGCAGGCGGTATAATCTGCTTATTCTGAGCCAGGCACTCTTCTGCAGGAGCCACACTCTTTTGACTTTGGTGTATGAAGAATCAAGATCCAGAGAAGGTAAGTTATTTGTCCAAGGTCATACAACTACATAGTGCAAAAACTTCATACAACAAAAGAGTGGGAACTTTTCATTATTATTAAAAGGGATGTCTGCTTTCAATACAAGCTGCAAACTGGCTGTTCTCAATGTGCAGCCTTGCTTTCTTCCACAAATATTTACTGAAACCCTCTTAGGCGCCATTCAGAGAAGGGTGGCGCCTCAGGCAAGATTAGAATTCCTAGCCTTGATTTCAGCACTGGATAGAGACGTGCAAGGTCCTTAGAAAGTCCCGATAACATGAGAAAGATCGTTCTCTTATTTCATGCCCCCAGGCGGCAATACCCCTCCCATTTCCCCTCTAGGAGACAGCCACAAGCACCTCCTTTCTGTTCATCTTTGTCCTCTCAACCCAGGGCTTCTGCTCCTGCTTCACCAAATGCCGCCCAAGGTAAACAGCGCCCTCCTACAGGCCAGGGTCCTCCTCTTACTGTCTTCTCTGTGGCATTTGACACTCTTACCAACTTCCTCTTCCAGGAAACTCCCTTTTCTTGCAACTTTCTGAGACCACCCTGTTTCCCACACCCTTCCCAATCCTCTGAGGCTCTCTTGAAGTTTTTTTCAGTACAATAAATTTCAAACCTTGGAGCTTGAAACATGCTTTGTGTATCATTAACCTACAAAGGTTCTGATGAATAAAATCAGCATCATGCCCACTGGTGGGATGGGCAAACCAGAAGGGGAAGGCCTCAAGCTTGCCCCGTGACTCAGTGTGGCACTGGACTCCCAGCCCCAGCACAGAGATGAGCGAGGCTGTGTCTCTTCTGGGCATTTCCTGGCAACCTTCAAAGCAGGAGCAGTTCATTGTTTGCTATGAACTATATTTAGGGAAGACAAAGCCTGCTGAGTATGGAAAGACTGCAGGTTTGGGCAGAGGGTGGGGCTTTAAAGGCCTGGACCTGTGAACAACACTCATTTCATTGAGTGCTAATTTTAAATGTGAATTTTCTAACAATAGGGCCCCAGGTTCTGCTGTCCTTAAAGGGTTGCAGATTTTCCCTCCCAGTGACAGATTGCACAGCTACATCCCAGAAGACATAAAACTCCTTCCAGTCATCCCAGAATTAGGTCCATAGATTTCCAGTTATAGAAGAAAGCCATTCTGGGTAACACAGCAGATGTAAATTGTGTGCCTGAATTGATTTTGCATTAATTTCTCGTAGGCTATTTCCATGCCGCTTAAATACCACTTTTTAAAGCTTTTATGGTATTGTATTTTAAAAGCTGATCTGTTTGCACCAAAGAGAGAGCTCCGAGAGGCAAGAGCTGTTTTTCAAACCCTTCCCCTTGTGGGAAAGTATTTTCACCAGTGACGAGTTCTTGGTAATGAGCTGTCTGTTTGCACAACTCCTGTGTGCATCTTCTAGTGCTCCTTCTGGATTCTTCCTTTTGCAAGACAGTTCATGGGACACAAGCTTCAGCTTTCATACCTCCTTAAAGGACCAGTCCTGCACCCACTGGAAGGGAGTACAGTGGCCATGTAGGGGCTCAAGGGCTCAGATAAGGGCACCATGTGTTCTTACTATATGGTGTCCTATGCTGTGAGCTCTTGGCTCTCCTACTTGAACCAAATGCTTCTAGAAACCACCAGGTGAAGAGTAAAAAGATAGTCTATAAACCCACCTTTTTTTTTAAAAGAGAGATAGTGGGTTGGACTCAGACTGAAGTCCTGAACATGATACAGGAGCTCACCTTACAACTATCAAAGCACACTTGCTCATAGGTAAAGCTACACAGCATTCAGCAAAGAACAGCACCAACATGTGCCTGGAACAGGGGCTCTGGAATTATGCTTCTCCATTGCTGTGGCTATGTTTGCTAGGAGTAGGCTTATTTTTGAGGCCTTTTCCAAATGGTTTGATGAATTCCTAATTAAGTCTTAAAGTACTGAGAAAATTGAGAATCCAGTCCAACAGGTGTGTGCAGCTATGATGAAAATCAAAGTTTCCACGAAAACATAAAGAAAAGGAAGATGAATATAGATCAATGATAAGAATCATTCCACAGGACAAAGAGGGAGACATACAACACAGAATGTGTAATTGACAGTCTGCAAGTGGTTAGAACACCAACACTGATGTCAGATTTCTGTTAACCCAGCATTAATTCAGAAGAAGGCTCTGGACTCAGGACCATTGTACTAAAAATTCCCTTTGGGGATGTAGTCTCAGAGGGAAAGGTAATTTTGCACCAAGCCTCGGCATGTACCAGGGACCTGCTCATTTTTAGATTCTACCACCACCTAGAGGCAAGAATGAAATAATTTCCACCCGCCGCTGAGTCAAAGAAATCTCTCCTCTCTCTATTAACCATTTTCCCATTTAAAGGCACTTGCATTTTAATATCTCATTTGATACTCAGGTAATTTTCCTTCAGTTAGAAATTCCCAGCTTCATGGTATGGATGAGAAAATTCATCTCTCAGCAGCTTACTGCACAAAGAATTTGACCAATTTTCATGTGATCGAGGGCTCTCCAGGAGTTAATTTTTTTAACAAAAGTATTCGAGTATAATTTCCATACTGTGACATTCACTAATGTTAAATATACAAGTCAGTAATTTTTAGTAAATTTACTGAGTTGTGCAGCCATCACCATAATGCAGGTTTAGAACATTATCTTTAGCACAGCAAGATCCCGTCAGCCTCTTTCCACATAGAATCTCCCTTCCCACCAATACCCCCCCCGCCCCAACCCCTCACCCCATCCCATCCCACCCCCCTCTCCACCCACCTGCCCCAGACCATCGCCACTTTGCTTTCTGTCTCCATAGATTTCCATTCCTAGGTATTCCATCTGAATGGAATGATATAACACGTGCTCTTTTGTGGCTGGCTTTTTCCACTTATCACCATGTTTTTGAGGTTTACCGAAGTTCAGCATTTGTCAGTATTTCATTCCTTCTAACTGCTGAATAGTGTTCTATTGTATCGCTGGACCACATGTTACTTGTCCACTAACTAGTTGGTGGATATTTGGGTTGTTTCCAGGTTTTTGCTATTATGAATAGTACTCACGAGAAAGTCATCTTTTTAAGCAAGAATCTCTCATTACTGAAGAGGGAAGTGAATAAAACATGTAGGATGAGATTGACTACATAAATTATGTGTATTGGGGGCCGGGAAGGAAATTAGGATAAACTCTCTGGAGATGCCCAAGACAAAGACATCTGGGTCTTGTATTCAATATATATACCGAGGAACCAAGGGGCTCTTGAAAATATATTCTTGCAAAAGCAAAGTATGAGGAAATAATTGAGGATGTACTTTAGTGGCTTAACAGAATTCAAAGAGAGTTGTTGTTGAAGTAATCTTTCTGCCCAATGTGGGGCTTAAACTCACAACCCCAAGATTATGAGTTGCATGCTTTGCTGACTGAGCCAGCCAGGCACCCCTCAAAGACAGTTCTTAAGAGATTTTTTTCTTATTGAGTCAATGCAATATGTAGCAGATACAGACTTTGTTAACACATCTGAGGTTTGGGGTTCCATTATACTCTTCTCATCATGAAGACAGCATAACGGGTCCTTTCAAGAATTAAAAATAAACTAAGGCGTCAGATACATCTGAGTCTAAATCCAGACTCTGCCAGTATGTTTAAGGCCTTGGTTGGTGGATATTCTCATTAGCATCCTGGAAGGCAATAGCATCCACTTTACAGGGCCCACGTGAGGACTCACTAAGATGGTGTATGTAAAGCACTTAGCACAAAGCCTGGCACACAGTGAACCCTGCTGTTATTTTTATAGAGTTGGATTGTGCCCTAGATGCCAAGAAACAATGACCTTGACCTCTGCTTACTCCACAGAACGTTTTATGTGTTTTCATTGGATGCTTCTGGCTTAAGAGCCGGGCAAACAGAGGTATAATTTTCTTTGAGGTGATACAATGTTTGTGGAAGTGGAACCTTATTAAAAAAAAATACTGCTTATCACCCAGAATGCCATAGGCTGGTAGGAAGATGTAGCGCAAATATGTAGGGAGTGCTTAGGACTTAGAACAATTAGCATGATAAGTCAGCAACTCATTTTGCATATAAAAACATTGCCTAAGACTCTACAGAGTTTTCTCTATTTATGGAAGCCAGTCAGAAGTTCTTGGGTTTAATCAAAATTTAATACCCTGTGAGGGAAAATAGGAAGAATACAAATTCTCAGTAATAGGCAGTATGTCAAATGCAGTAATTGCCAGTTTTACACAGTCCTTTCTGCTGTTCCTCTCCTTGTCAGCCCGGGCACCTGATTTGTAGTTAGGAAAACATGGCCAGGGCCGTATTACATCTCCGGGAAAACAAAGGAATGAAATATATATTCTGTAGCAGGAACTATGTCAGAGACTTCACAAACCCACTATCTTTAAAATGACAAAGTGACATATTCAAAAGGATTTAGATCAGGGGATTTCCCGCCAGGAACATTCGAAGTCTCTTATTTCCTGTGAGGCAGGGCAGGTGAGACTTCCGGGGAGCCGCACACACCTTGATATACCCCAGAGTGTAAGTTTTTAAGAGGCTGAAATAACTGCGAGTTCCTGAAATCGGTCGGTGGCAGAAGCCAAAATCGGAGAGGGAAAGTCACGGACGAGCTGCTCTGAAGAATGCAAATGCGCATGTGCTGCGGGCCCTAGAAATGCGCATGTGCCGCAGGCCCTACTTAGGGAAACACACGACTGAACCGGAACCAACGTGGTGAGGCACAGGTGTGGGGGAGTCGGGAGCCTATCAGATAGGTTGGTGCATTGACTTACAGGCACCAAGTTTTGTCGCCTCGTCGCCCCACCCTTCGCCCTGTGACTTTGCAGTCTCCCCTAGAGGCATGGGTGTTGGCTTTAAACACAAGACTTGCTGTGGCCCCTGGAAGGTGGGCAGGGCAACCAGGTGCCGCAGCCACTCAGTCTTGAGGAGGCGTGTGTGCCTACCGTGGCGCCAATGTACCTCGGCCACTGTCCTGTGAAGAAAGTGTCGTGGCCAGCGCAGGGGTCTGGGGAGGAGGAGGAGAGACACTGGAAGCAGGTCTGGACGCACACCTACATCAGCCGCCCCCAGCCCACCCGCAGACGCACCAGCCTGAGTAAGTCCTCGTTTAAAGCCGCGCGTTCTGAAGCTGTCATTACGGTCACTGATCTACATGGCTCTTTTATAGGGTTAGTTGAAAGAAACTCTGAGAGAATATTAACGGTCAGATCTTCCTCTTCACATTGATTCTGTCTGGATAGTAGAAAGTTAAATTTTCTACAGAAACCTGAGCATATCCTACATCGAAAACCGGTAGTTGGACCATGTGAGAACCTACAAAACAACTTACATGCAGACTTATCTAGGCCGGGGTTGGGAACAAAGGTGCTTGGGTTTTTATTTAGCCAATTCTACCTCATGCAGCCCACTCTGGAGACCCTCCTCTTTTCATACCCTCTTCCCCCAAATGACAGAAGACCTGCCCGTTTTCTGTTTTCCTGCCTGATGTCCTCTCTTTCCAAATCCAGCTGGGTTTTCTGCAGCATGAATTCCTATTTGTCAGCCGTGTAGACTAGTGTTGGGGTACCCCTAGGGCTGGCAGAACCTTCTGGCCTAAAGTAAGAAGAGAGCAGATTTTTAGGGCCATGCTAACAGCCTAACGAACCACTAATACAGCTGATTCGAGATAGGAATTGGGACAAGCTTGGGGCCAGGTCTGGGTTGGAACTTTATTCCTAATTGCTGACATTTCCAATTTTGCTGTTTCTTATATCTTAACTCCATCTTGGTTAAATGGAGGGCTCCAATTCCAGGCTGGAATTCCAGAAGCCTGAGTTGTGTATGAGGTTGGGTTTGGCCAGAGGACAGCACGTATGGAGCAAGGATCCATCCTAAGCACCAACCAGTAAGAAGCAATGTAGTCAGAACCCAACTGGAGCACAGGACAGTAGGTAGGATCAGGGTCTGAAGAGATGCTCTGGGCCCACTACATGGCTGTAGGAAGAGCCAGTGGGGGTGGGGGGGAGGGGGGCAGGTGGGGACCTTCCTTGGGAGGTTGGGTATGTCCTACTGGCTTTGCCTAGCTAGGGTTCCAGGCTAGTTTGGAGGCAGGCTCAGTGAGGATGAGTTGGGAGAAGTGGTCCTGGTCTTGGCCTACCAGTCACGAGTAGCAGTGAGAGCCCTTCCTTCATATTGGCCTTCTTTCCTGAATTTTTATCTCTGTCTGAATAAGATGAGTTAGGAAGACCAAAAAAATCACCTAGTACGTTCCAGCTTTTTGACTGTTTAGATCTCGCTAGAGAAAGGTCTTTCTTCTACTGCCAACCAGGAATTTTTGTACTTCAAAATGTCTGAGCCCACCCCTGCATGCCCCCACCACTTGATTTTCCTGCCAGGAAATAACAGCTTTCTGCTTCCTTGAAGGGGATTAAGTCAATGTCTCACTGTGAGCTGAAGATAGAAGCTAAAGAGGAGATGAGGCATGATCCTAAGAAAAGGAGCTTTAGCTTCTCTTGAAGAAAGGAAAGACGTAGGTGGCTATCTGCACGTGGGGGTGACCTACCATGCCATTGGGGTGACAGATCATCCAGTTTGCTTTAGACTGAGGGATTTCCCAGGACAAAAGGCTTTCAGTATTAATACTGGGCCAGTCACAGGATTTATGCCCTAAGAGATGACAGAGTTTTTAAAGGGTTAGCATATGGATGCAGAGGAAGAGAATACCTGATAATGTGGCTGTATAGGGTATACACTGCCAAGTAACAAACTGTATTAGTTTTCTATTGCTACATGACAAATTACTGCAAATTTAGTGGCTTAAATCACACATTTATTATCTCACAATTTCTCTGGGTTAGGAGTCCGGGTATGGCTCAGCTGGTCCTCTACTCAGGGTCGCACGAGGCTATAATCAGGGTGTCAGCTGGGCTGCATTTTCATATAAAGGCTTGTCTGGGGGAAAAATATACTTCCAAATTCATTCAGGTTGTTGGCAGAATTCCTGTTGACTTGCTTCTTTAATAACAGAGAAAGAGTCACTGGCCTCAGAAAGGACCCAGTTCCTCTCTTAGGCCTTTGATTAAGTCAGGGTCACCCAGAATAATCTCTCTTTTGATTAACTCAGAATCAACAGACCTTATTTATATATGTGGAATCCTTTCACCTTTGCCATATTCTGTTGGGTAGAAGCAAGTCCCAGGTCCCATCCACACTTAAGGGGAGGGGATCGTGCAGAGTGTGAACACCTGTGATTTGGAATCATGGGGTTGGGGAGGGCATCCTACAAAACCTTGTCATACAATTCATCTTAAAATACACTGGCTTAAAAAAACATTTTTTAAAAATGTTATTTCCTTCCTCATGATTCCATGGGCCAGTAATTTGGTAAGGGCTTAGCTGAACAGTTTGTTTGCTTGTTTTTTAAGATTTAATTATTTATTTTAGACAGAGAAAGAGAGGGAGAGAGGCGGGGAGCAGAAAGAGAATCTGCAGCAGACTCCCTGCTGAGCATAGAGCCTGATGTGGGGCTCAAAACCATAAGCCTGAGCTCATGACCTGAGCCAAAATGAAAAGTCAAACCCTTAACCCACTGAGTCATCCAGGTGTTCCTAGCTAGGCAGTTATGCTATCACACCTGAGGTCACTCGTGATTACAGACAGCTGACAGATTGGCCAGGAGCTTATTAGTCTAGGAAGTCTCCGCTCAGACCGCTTGATGTGGCTCCATGTGGTCTTATCCTCCAGTGGAAAGACCAGGGCTTCTCCACCTGGCAGTCCAACAGTAGCCAGAGAGAAAAAGTCCTAGTGCGCAAGTTGTTTTCTAGCTTGCATCGTGTTTTCTAATATCCCATTGGCCAAAACAGGTCATCTGGTTGAGTCAGTGTGGGAGGGAACCGTACAAGGGCATGAGCAGTGGGAGACAGGATTCATTCGGAGTCATTACTGCACCAATCTACCACAATAGCATTGGAAGATGTAATAAAAAATCCTCTTGCTCAGCTGCGGAAGAAGGGCCAACAATTCCTCATCTCTAGTGGAACAGGAAGGCTATACAGCCCACATAGCAATAGCATTTCTCAAGTCCTTAAGAAGAGAACCCTGTCCCCAGGTTTTCTGGATGGTCTGAGCTTTATGGATTTCATAAATGACCCTAGGTAGAGGGAGGGACTTTCTTAATAACAACTGACATTGGACCTCTCAGTACTTTGGCAAGTACAGATTTGGAAATGGCTTTAGCTTGACATAGAAAAAGTATAGCAAAAGAGGCTTGAGCAGCAACTTTATGCTAACTGCATTTTTACTGGGATCTTTATAATTGAAATCATAACATCTTGTTGCACATTCCACATCATGATCATCCCTAGAAAAGCCCTAGTCAGCCTTTTCCTTACAGCTCCATTACTCAAACTGGATAAATTTCAGCATAGACAAGAATCTTTTATGCCAATACCCGAACTCCTAATAACTCCAGTCATAAAGGCCACTGAAATATTTGCATCATAGGTGAAAAGAATGAAATCACAGAGTTTTAAATGAGAAATTATGAGCAAAAATAACAAAAACTTTGAGATTTCACACACATCCTGATTAAGTGAGGGAGAGGAAAAAGTGGATGAGAAAAGAAAGTGAGATAAAGAAACATGGTGCTCTTTTTCCTTTTCAGTTATTACCTGGATTCAATGATAATGTTTTTTTAAACATTACTAAAATTAGGTGGTGTATTACCTTAAACCATTTTGGTCTTCCATGTAGGTTCTGTGGTCTTGGGTATTGGGAGCTTCCCATGACTGGAGTTTGTGAAAGCCATAGATGTCCTCCACAACCTTTCTACTGGGTAGTATGCTACAGCTAAAGAAATCTCAGTGTAGTGTTTCCATACATAAAAGCATGTGTTAGCAAACAGCCACATGAGAAGTCATACCTATGCCTTAGGCTCAGAAAAAAGACTATAGCCCTTTGCATGGCTGAAGGCTCCAATATTCTGACAGTAGAGTATTATCCTTTTTAGCCTAAAGTTCAACTGGATAGTCTTCCACTGGATCATGCAACAGACTAGCTGCACTTCTCTTAAGTGTTGGCACACAGGACCTGATGGAATCCTAGACTTGAGCTGTTACTCTGATGACAGTAGGATGTGGACTTGCCTGGTTTTGACACCATATATCTTGAACACCATGTGCCCATGAAAATCTGTTTCTTATGAATGTAATATGCAAAGGTACTGTTGAAAAATTTGAGACATTAGAGACAAAGTTAAAATCTTCTCTATGATAGTCCCCAATCTCAGTTTCATTCTCAAAGGGAACCACTATTCTGTGTGAGTCTTCCTACAACTTTTCTATGTGTTATATACTTAGATATGTTCTTATAAACATTTTACATAAAGATCATGTTATTCCAAGGTGAATTTTTTACTTTTTATGTCCCCAACTCTTTATTATGAAAGTTTTCAAACATGTGGAAAGTTGAAAAAGTATTAGTCCTCATATACTCTTCACCTAGGTTCAACAATTGCTTAAATTCTGCTATATTTACTCTTTTTCTGTAAATTCATATATTTTTTTAAGTATATATTTTTTTAAGTATACAATGATACTTTTTTTTTTTTTTTGAGAGAGAGAGAGGGAGGGCATGTGCACATGCCCGTGTGGTAGAGTAGGGAGAGGGAGAGAGAATCCCAAGCAGACTCCATGCCCAGGATGGAGCCCCACATGGGGCTCAATCTCATGACCCTGAGGTCAAGCCCTGAGCTGCAGTCAAGAGCTGGACGCTTAACCTACTGAGTCACCCAGGCTCTTTAATACCTCATTCTTAAATAGGCCACATGCAGCTCTGAAAAATATTTCTGCCATTGAAACATATTAAAATCCTTTGATTTTGATTCTGAAAGTGTTAAAAACTTTGGAATGAAAGAAGAGCATAAAGAAGGAAAGGAAAAGCAGAAATAAGACCATCACCCAGAAATAGCTCTACTCACATTCTGCTCTTTAATTCTAATCTTCTTTTTGTTCTTTTTTTTTTTTTTAAAGATTTTATTTATTTACTTGACAAAGAATGTGAGAGAGAGAGAGTGAGCACAAGCAGGATGAGAGGCAGAGGGAGGGGGAGAAGCAGACTCCTTGCTGAGGAGAGAGCTTGACATGTGACTCAATCCGAAGACCCTGCGGCGGTGATCTGAGCCAAAGTCAGATGCCCAGTGGACTGAGTTACCCAGGTGCCCCTAATCTTCATTTTGAGATACATATTTCATAAAGCTGATTTTTAAGCAAAAATCATTTCATAAGGTGTATTTCATGAGATGTTAAAAGGCATTCTGTTATAAAAAGATTTCACTTGTTCACTGAATTTTAAATATGTAAGTTTTAAAGCTTTCCATGTGATCCCAATGTGCTGCCTTACGCCTGTGCTTATCAAAATGCAGTGTCCATAAAAGTCACACAGGGACTTGTTAAAATGCGGATTCTGATCAGTGGGGACCAAGATCCCACATTTCTGGCCTCTTCCTTGTTGATGCTGAAGCTGATGGTCTGTGGACTCTCTTTTTAGTATGAAGACTTCACAGCACAAGAGAAAGGTCATGGGTTAGGGTGGCAGATGTGGTGTAAGTTTGGAAGGCTCTTTCTAAATAACTACTGTACCTACCTGAGGCCTGCTGCTTTAAAAGTCTCAGGTTATAAGTTTAGTGTAATAATAAAAACAACCACCTTTTATCGAGTAATCCCTACTTCTATGTGCTCTGGATACATTATCCCTCTTAAACCTCAAAATACTCCTAGGGAGTAGTGCAGCAGTGTTGTCAATGTCCTATCCCACCCTCGCTTGCTCCATGTCCCCATCCACCTACGGTCGTGGTGGACAGTTACCAAGCACTTGCGTACCATCAGCACCCGTTTTGGTCTGTCGCTTAGCTACAGGATCAGGGAAGCCTGGAATGCCAACCACTGTCCAATCATGGTTTATTTCACATACGCTATTTAAATACAAGAGTGTTCATAGATGTTTTATTAATAATAGCTCCAAGATGTAAATAATCCAAAAATCCATTAATAGCAGAATGAATACAGTTTATCTATACACTGGAAAACCACAAAGCATTAAAAAAATAATGAACTGCTGCGCACTGCAGTATGGCTGAATCTCACAGATACCATGTCAAGCCAAAGAAGCCTAACAAATTACAAGAAGTTCAAGAACAAAAAAGCTGGGGCACCTGGGTGGCTCAGTGGGTTAAGCCTATGACTTTGGCTCAGGTCATGATCTCAGTGTCCTGGGATCAAGCCCCACATCAGGCTCTCTGCTCAGTGGGGAGCCTGCTTCCTCCTAATCTCCCTCTCTGCCTGCCTCTCTGCCTACTTGTGATCTCTCCGTGTCAAATAAATAAATAAAATCTTTAAAAAAAAAAAAAGAACAGAAAAGCTAATTAACAGTGATACAAGTCAGTACAGTGATGGGGGGAGGTGAATGAGGAGCATTAAGGGGGAAAGGCACATACCAAGGTGCTGGAAATGTTCCGTATCATGAGCTAGGTATTGGTTTCATGTACATATGCAAATATTTCTCAAACAGTACTCTTCAGTACTTGTGGGTTTCTTGGACTTCACTGTATTTTTTTATTTGACACCTAAAAACCCTCCAGAAACCAAAAATCAAACCAACCAAACAAAAAGTACAGACCATGGTGGCTAACCATGGTTCTGTGGCAGCCTCGCTAAGCAGTGCTTCCATTCCAGGGGCTCTGCCAGTGACGGCAGATTTACCAGATCTGATCAGCCCAGTTCCTGCCACTAGGTGCCAGCTAGTGATCTGGTGAACACCTTCTTTTCTTTTCTTTCTTTCTTTCTTTCTTTCTTTCTTTTCTTTTCTTTTCTTTTCTTTTCTTTTCTTTTCTTTTCTTTTCTTTTCTTTTTTAAGTTTTTATTTTAGTTCTGGTTAATTTACATACAATGGGATATTAGTTTTAGGTGTATAATTTAGTGATTTAGCATTTGTATACATCACCTGGTGCTCATCACAGGTGCCTCCCTTCATCCCCATTACCTATTTCACCCCTACCCCCATTTCCCTCCCGTTCGGTAATCATCAACTTGTTCTTTTTTCTTTGACCCCCCACCCCCGCTCTTTTTCCCTTTGTTCATTTGTTTCTAAAATTCCACATATGAGTTAAATCATATGGTGTTTGTCTTTCTCTGATTGATTTATTTCACTTAGCATTATACTCTCTAGTTCCATCCACGCTGTTGCCAATGGCAAGATTACATTCTTTTTTATGGTCAAGTAATATTCCACTATATAGAGATACTACACTGCTTTTTTGCATTTTGGTCAAACTTTTTATTTAGTATTCTGTAGTTGCTTAACACACTTAAATGGTCTTATGAGAAGAGGGAAAAGAGGAGCTGCTTGCAGATTCCCCAGGAAATGTCAGAAAGGCAAAATATGGCCAACATTTTCCATTTGCTTTTTTGGATTACTGGGTGAACAGCATTTTCCTTATGTGAGCATAAGGAAATGGTCTTATGAGAAGAGGGAAAAGAGGAGCTGCTTGCAGATTAAGCACACTTAAATGGTCTTATGAGAAGAGGGAAAAGAGGAGCTGCTTGCAGATTCCCCAGGAAATGTCAGAAAGGCAAAATATGGCCAACATTTTCCATTTGCTTTTTTGGATTACTGGGTGAACAGCATTTTCCTTATGTGAGCAT